>NW_027039955.1:95882-125000 GCF_034236695.1 Oncorhynchus nerka
AATCAAATCAAATCAAATCAAATTTATTTATATAGCCCTTCGTACATCAGCTGATATCTCAAAGTGCTGTACAGAAACCCAGCCTAAAACCCCAAACAGCAAACAATGCAGGTGTAAAAGCACGGTGGCTAGGAAAACTCCCTAGAAAGGCCAAAACCTAGGAAGAAACCTAGAGAGGAACCAGGCTATGTGGGGTGGCCAGTCCTCTTCTGGCTGTGCCGGGTAGAGATTATAACAGAACATGACCAAGATGTTCAAATGTTCATAAATGACCAGCATGGTCGAATAATAATAAGGCAGAACAGTTGAAACTGGAGCAGCAGCACAGTCAGGTGGACTGGGGACAGCAAGGAGTCATCATGTCAGGTAGTCCTGGGGCACGGTCCTAGGGCTCAGGTCCTCCGAGAGAGAGAGAAAGAAAGAGAGAATTAGAGAGAGCATATGTGGGGTGGCCAGTCCTCTTCTGGCTGTGCCGGGTGGAGATTATAACAGAACGTGGCCGACACATAAACTAATGCAGCATAAATACTGGAGGCTGAGACAGGAGGGGTCAGGAGACACTGTGGCCCCATCCGAGGACACCCGGACAGGGCCAAACAGGAAGGATATAACCCCACCCACTTTGCCAAAGCACAGCCCCCACACCACTAGAGGGATATCTTCAACCACCAACTTACCATCCTGAGACAAGGCCGAGTATAGCCCACAAAGATCTCCGCCACGGCACAACCAAAGGGGGGCGCCAACCCAGACAGGCCGACCACAACAGTGAATCAACCCACCCAGGTGACGCACCCCCCCAGGGACGGCATGAGAGAGCCCCAGTAAGCCAGTGACTCAGCCCCGTAACAGGGTAGAGGCAGAGAATCCCAGTGGAAAGAGGGGAATCGGCCAGGCAGAGACAGCAAGGGCGGTTCGTTGCTCCAGAGCCTTTCCGTTCACCTTCCCACTCCTGGGCCAGACTACACTCAATCATATGACCCACTGAAGAGATGAGTCTTCAGTAAAGACTTAAAGGTTGAGACCGAGTTTGCGTCTCTGACATGGGTAGGCAGACCGTTCCATAAAAAAATGGAGCTCTATAGGAGAAAGCCCTGCCTCCAGCTGTTTGCTTAGAAATTCTAGGGACAATTAGGAGGCCTGCGTCTTGTGACCGTAGCGTACGTGTAGGTATGTACGGCAGGACCAAATCAGAGAGATAGGTAGGAGCAAGCCCATGTAATGCTTTGTAGGTTAGCAGTAAAACCTTGAAATCAGCCCTTGCTTTGACAGGAAGCCAGTGTAGAGAGGCTAGCACTGGAGTAATATGATCAAATTTTTGGTTCTAGTCAGGATTCTAGCAGCCGTATTCAGCACTAACTGAAGTTTATTTAGTGCTTTATCCGGGTAGCCGGAAAATAGAGCATTGCAGTAGTCTAACCTAGAAGTGACAAAAGCATGGATTAATTTTTCTGCATCATTTTTGGACAGAAAGTTTCTGATTTTTGCAATGTTACGTAGATGGAAAAAGCTGTCCTCGAAATGGTCTTGATATGTTCTTCAAAAGAGAGATCAGGGTCCAGAGTAACGCCGAGGTCCTTCACAGTTTTATTTGAGACGACTGTACAACCATTAAGATTAATTGTCAGATTCAACAGAAGATCTCTTTGTTTCTTGGGACCTAGAACAAGCATCTCTGTTTTGTCCGAGTTTAATAGTAGAAAGTTTGCAGCCATCCACTTCCTTATGTCTGAAACACATGCTTCTAGCGAGGGCAATTTTGGGGCTTCACCATGTTTCATTGAAATGTACAGCTGTGTGTCATCCGCATAGCAGTGAAAGTTTACATTATGTTTTCGAATAACATCCCCAAGAGGTAAAATATATAGTGAAAACAATAGTGGTCCTAAAACAGAACCTTGAGGAACACCGAAATTTACAGTTGATTTGTCAGAGGACAAACCATTCACAGAGACAAACTGATATCTTTCCGACAGATAAGATCTAAACCAGGCCAGAACATGTCCGTGTAGACCAATTTGGGTTTCCAATCTCTCCAAAAGAATGTGGTGATCGATGGTATCAAAAGCAGCACTAAGGTCTAGGAGCACGAGGACAGATGCAGAGCCTCGGTCCGTTGCCATTAAAATGTCATTTACCACCTTCACAAGTGCCGTCTCAGTGCTATGATGGGGTCTAAAACCAGACTGAAGCATTTCGTATACATTGTTTGTCTTCAGGAAGGCAGTGAGTTGCTGCGCAACAGCCTTCTCTAAAATTTTTGAGAGGAATGGAAGATTCGATATAGGCCGATAGTTTTTTATATTTTCTGGGTCAAGGTTTGGCTTTTTCAAGAGAGGCTTTATTACTGCCACTTTTAGTGAGTTTGGTACACATCCAGTGGATAGAGAGCCGTTTATTATGTTCAACATAGGAGGGCCAAGCACAGGAAGCAGCTCTTTCAGTAGTTTAGTTGGAATAGGGTCCAGTATGCAGCTTGAAGGTTTAGAGGCCATGATTATTTTCATCATTGTGTCAAGAGATATAGTACTAAAAGACTTGAGCGTCTCTCTTGATCCTAGGTCCTGGCAGAGTTGTGCAGACTCAGGACAACTGAGGTTTGGAGGAATACGCAGGTTTAAAGAGGAGTCCGTAATTTGCTTTCTAATAATCATAATCTTTTCCTCAAAGAAGTTCATGAATTTATCACTGCTAAAGTGAAAGTCATCCTCTCTTGGGGAATGCTGCTTTTTAGTTAGCTTTGCGACAGTATCAAAAAGGAATTTCGGATTGTTCTTATTTTCCTCAATTAAGTTAGAAAAATAGGATGATCGAGCAGCAGTAAGGGCTCTTCGGTACTGCACGGTACCGTCCTTCCAAGCTAGTCGGAAGACTTCCAGTTTGGTGTGGCGCCATTTCCGTTCCAATTTTCTGGAAGCTTGCTTCAGAGCTCGGGTATTTTCTGTGTACCAGGGAGCTAGTTTCTTATGAGACATTTTTTAGTTTTTAGGGTGCAACTGCATCTAGGTATTGCGCAAGGTTAAATTGAGTTCCTCAGTTAGGTGGTTAACTGATTTTTGTCCTCTGGCGTCCTTGGGTAGGCAGAGGGAGTCTGGAAGGGCATCAAGGAATCTTTGTGTTGTCTGTGAATTTATAGCACGACTTTTGATGTTCCTTGGTTGGGGTCTGAGCAGATTATTTGTTGCAATTGCAAACGTAATAAAATGGTGGTCCGATAGTCCAGGATTATGAGGAAAAACATTAAGATCCACAACATTTATTCCATGGGACAAAACTAGGTCCAGCGTATGACTGTGACAGTGAGTGGGTCCAGAGACATGTTGGACAAAACCCACTGAGTCGATGATGGCTCCGAAAGCCTTTGGAGTGGGTCTGTGGACTTTTCCATGTGAATATTGAAGTCACCAAAGATTAGAATATTATCTGCAATGACTACAAGGTCCGATAGGAATTCAGGGAACTCAGTGAGAAACGCTGTATATGGCCCAGGAGGCCTGTAAACAGTAGCTATAAAAAGTGATTGAGTAGGCTGCATAGATTTCATGACTAGAAGCTCAAAAGACGAAAAACGTCATTTTTTTTTTTTTGTAAATTGAAATTTGCTATCGTAAATGTTAGCAACACCTCCGCCTTTGCGGGATGCACGGGGGATATGGTCACTAGTGTAGCCAGGAGGTGAGGCCTCATTTAACACAGTAAATTCATCAGGCTTAAGCCATGTTTCAGTCAGGCCAATCACATCAAGATTATGATCAGTGATTAGTTCATTGACTATAATTGCCTTTGAAGTAAGGGATCTAACATTAAGTAGCCCTATTTTGAGAAGTGAGGTATCATGATCTCTTTCAGTAATGACAGGAATGGAGGTGGTCTTTATCCTAGTGAGATTGCTAAGGCGAACACCGCCATGTTTAGTTTTGCCCAACCTAGGTCGAGGCACAGACACGGTCTCAATGGTGATAGCTGAGCTGACTACACTGACTATGCTAGTGGCAGACTCCACTATGCTGGCAGGCTGGCTAATAGCCTGCTGCCTGGCCTGCACCCTATTTCATTGTGGAGCTAGAGGAGTTAGAGCCCTGTCTATGTTGGTAGATAAGATGAGAGCACCCTCCAGCTAGGATGGAGTCCGTCACTCCTCAGCAGGTCAGGCTTGGTCCTGTTTGTGGGTGAGTCCCAGAAAGAGGGCCAATTATCTACAAATTCTATCTTTGGGAGGGGCAGAAAACAGTTTTCAACCAGCGATTGAGTTGTGAGACTCTGCTGTAGAGCTCATCACTCCCCCTAACTGGGAGGGGGCCAGAGACAATTACTCGATGCCGACACATCTTTCTAGCTGATATGCACGCAGAAGCTATGTTGCGCTTCGTGATCTCTGACTGTTTCATCCTAACATCGTTGGTGCCGACGTGGATAACAATATCTCTATACTCTCTACACTCGCCAGTTTTAGCTTTAGCCAGCACCATCTTCAGATTAGCCTTAACGTCGGTAGCCCTGCCCCCGGGTAAACAGTGTATGATCGCTGGATGATTCGCTTTAAGTCTAATACTGCGGGTAATGGAGTCGCCAATGACTAGAGTTTTCAATTTGTCAGAGCTAATGGTGGGAAGCTTCGGCGTCTCAGACCCCGTAGATCTAGCTGGTCTGTCATAATACAATAGAGACAGTAGATCTAGCTGGTTTGTCATAATATAATAGAGACGTTAGATCTAGCTGGTCTGTCATAAAATGATAGAGACAGTAGATCTAGCTGGATTGTCATGTTATAATAGAGACAGTAGATCTTGCTTTCTGTCATACTGTAAGAGACACAGTAGATCTAGCTGGTCTGTCATAATATAATACAGACAGTAGATCTAGTTGGTCTGTCATATTATAATAGAGACAGTAGATCTAGCTGGTCTATCATAATATAATAGAGACATAGAGACAGTACATTTAGCTGGTCTGTCATAATATAATAGAGACAGTAGATCTAGCTGGTCTGTCATAATATAATAGAGACAGTAGATCTAGCTGGTCTGTCATAATATAATAGAGACATTAGATCTAGCTGGTCTGTCTTAAAATAATAGAGACAGTAGATCCATCTGGTTTGTCATAAAATAATAGAGACAGTAGATCTAGCTGGTTTGTCATAATATAATAGAGAGGGTAGAACTAGCTGGTCTGTCATAATATAATAGAGACAGTAGATCTTGCTGGCCTGTCATAATATAATAGATACAGTAGATCTAGCTGGTCTGTCATAATGTAATAGAGACAGTAGATCTAGCTGGATTGTCATATTATAATAGAGACAGTAGATCTTGCTTTCTGTCATACTGCATGAGACACGGTAGATCTAGCTGGTCTGTCATAATATAATACAGACAGTAGATCTAGCTGGTCTGTTATAATATAATAGAGACATAGAGACAGTACATTTAGCTGGTCTGTCATAATATAATAGAGACAGTCGATCTTGCTGGTCTGTCATAACATAATAGATACAGTAGATCTAGCTGGTCTGTCATAATGTAATAGAGACAGTAGATCTAGCTGGTCTGTCATATTATAATAGAGACAGTAGATCTAGCTGGTCTGTCATAATATAATAGAGACAGTAGATCTAGCTGGTCTGTCATAATATAATACAGACAGTAGATCTAGTTGGTCTGTCATATTATAATAGAGACAGTAGATCTAGCTGGTCTATCATAATATAATAGAGACAGTCGATCAAACTGGTCTGTCATAATATAATAGAGACAGTAGATCTAGCTGGTCTGTCATAATATAATAGAGACAGTAGATCTAGCTGGTCTGTCATAATACAATAGAGACATTAGATCTAGCTGGTGTGTCTTAAAATAATAGAGACAGTAGATCCATCTGGTTTGTCATAAAATAATAGAGACAGTAGATCTAGCTGGCTTGTCATAATATAATAGAGAGAGGAGATCGAGCTGGTCTTTCACAATATAATAGAGACAGTAGATCTAGCTGGTCTGTCATAATATAATAGAGACAGTAGATCTAGCTGGTCTGTCATATTATAATAGAGACAGTAGATCTTGCTTTCTGTCATACTGTAAGAGACACAGTAGATCTAGCTGGTCTGTCATAATATAATACAGACAGTAGATCTAGTTGGTCTGTCATATTATAATAGAGACAGTAGATCTAGCTGGTTTGTCATAATATAATAGAGACAGTAGATCTAGCTGGTCTGTCATATTATAATAGAGACAGTAGATCTAGCTGGTCTGTCATAATAGAATAGAGACAGTAGATCTAGCTGGTCTGTCATATTATAATAGAGACAGTAGATCTAGCTGGTCTGTCATAATATAATAGAGACAGTAGATCTAGCTGGTCTGTCATAATATAATAGAGACAGTAGATCTAGCTGGTCTGTCATAAAATAATAGAGACAGTAGATCTAGCTGGTCTGTCATAATATAATAGAGACAGTAGATCTAGCTGGTCTGTCATAATATAATAGAGACAGTAGATCTAGCTGGTCTGTCATAATATAATAGAGACAGTAGATCTAGCTGGTCTGTCATATTATAATAGAGACAGTAGATCTAGCTGGTCTGTCATAATATAATAGAGACAGTAGATCTAGCTGGTCTGTCATAATATAATAGAGACAGTAGATCTAGCTGGTCTGTCATAATATAATAGAGACATAGAGACAGTAGATCTAGCTGGTCTGTCATAATATAATAGAGACAGTAGATCTAGCTGGTCTGTCATAATATAATAGAGACATAGAGACAGTAGATCTAGCTGGTCTGTCATAATACAATAGAGACAGTAGATCTAGCTGGTTTGTCATAATATAATAGAGACAGTAGATCTAGCTGGTCTGTCATAATACAATAGAGACATTAGATCTAGCTGGTGTGTCTTAAAATAATAGAGACAGTAGATCCATCTGGTTTGTCATAAAATAATAGAGACAGTAGATCTAGCTGGCTTGTCATAATATAATAGAGACGGTAGAACTAGCTGGTCTGTCATATTGTAATAGAGACTGTAGATCTAGCTGTTCTGTCATATTGTAATAGAGACAGTAGATCTAGCTGGTTTGTCATATTGTAATAGAGACTGTAGATCTAGCTGTTCTGTCATATTGTAATAGAGACTGTAGATCTAGCTGTTCTGTCTGAATATAATAGAGACAGTAGATCTAGCTGGTCTGTCATAATATAATAGAGACAGTAGATCTAGCTGGTCTGTCATAATATAATAGAGACATAGAGACAGTACATTTAGCTGGTCTGTCATAATATAATAGAGACAGTCAATCAAGCTGGTCTGTCATAATATAATAGAGACATAGAGACAGTACATTTAGCTGGTCTGTCATAATATAATAGAGACAGTAGATCTAGCTGGTCTGTCATAATATAATAGAGACAGTAGATCTAGCTGGTCTGTCATAATACAATAGAGACATTAGATCTAGCTGGTCTGTCTTAAAATAATAGAGACAGTACATCCATCTGGTTTGTCATAAAATAATAGAGACAGTAGATCTAGCTGGTCTGTCATAATATAATAGAGACAGTAGATCTTGCTGGTCTGTCATAATATAATAGATACAGTAGATCTAGCTGGTCTGTCATAAAATAATAGAGACATAGAGACAGTAGATCTAGCTGGTCTGTCATAATATAATAGAGACAGTAGATCTAGCTGGTCTGTCATAAAATAATAGAGACAGTAGATCTAGCTGGTCTGTCATAATATAATAGAGACAGTAGATCTAGCTGGTCTGTCATATTATAATAGAGACTGTAGATCTAGCTGGTCTGTCATAATATAATAGAGACAGTAGATCTAGCTGGTCTGTCATAATATAATAGAGACAGTAGATCTAGCTGGTCTGTCATAATATAATAGAGACATAGAGACAGTAGATTTAGCTGGTCTGTCATAATATAATAGAGACAGTAGATCTAGCTGGTCTGTCATAATATAATAGAGACAGTAGATCTTGCTGGTCTGTCATAATATAATAGAGACAGTAGATCTAGCTGGTCTGTCATAATATAATAGAGACAGTAGATCTAGCTGGTCTGTCATATTATAATAGAGACAGTAGATCTAGCTGGTCTGTCATAATATAATAGAGACAGTAGATCTAGCTGGTCTGTCATAATATAATAGAGACATAGAGACAGTACATTTAGCTGGTCTGTCATTATATAATAGAGACAGTCGATCAAGCTGGTCTGTCATAATATAATAGAGACATAGAGACAGTAGATTTAGCTGGTCTGTCATAATATAATAGAGACAGTAGATCTAGCTGGTCTGTCATAATATAATAGAGACAGTAGATCTAGCTGGATTGTCATATTATAATAGAGACAGTAGATCTTGCTTTCTGTCATACTGTAAGAGACACAGTAGATCTAGCTGGTCTGTCATAATATAATACAGACAGTAGATCTAGCTGGTCTGTCATATTATAATAGAGACAGTAGATCTAGCTGGTCTGTCATAATATAATAGAGACAGTAGATCTAGCTGGTCTATCATAATATAATAGAGACAGTAGATCTAGCTGGTCTGTCATAATATAATAGAGACAGTAGATCTAGCTGGTCTGTCATATTATAATAGAGACAGTAGATCTAGCTGGTCTGTCATAATAGAATAGAGACAGTAGATCTAGCTGGTCTGTCATAAAATAATAGAGACAGTAGATCTAGCTGGTCTGTCATAATATAATAGAGACAGTAGATCTAGCTGGTCTGTCATAATATAATAGAGACAGTAGATCTAGCTGGTCTGTCATAATATAATAGAGACTGGTCTGTAGATCTAGCTGGTCTGTCATAATATAATAGAGACAGTAGATCTAGCTGGTCTGTCATAATCTAATAGATACAGTAGATCTAGCTGGTCTGTCATAATGTAAGAGAGACAGTAGATCTAGCTGGTCTGTCATAATAATAGAGACAGTAGATCTAGCTGGTCTGTCATATAATATAATAGAGACAGTAGATCTAGCTGGTCTGTCATAATATAATAGAGACAGTAGATCTAGCTGGTCTGTCATAATATAATAGAGACATAGAGACAGTAGATTTAGCTGGTCTGTCATAATATAATAGAGACAGTAGATCTAGCTGGTCTGTCATAATATAATAGAGACAGTAGATCTAGCTGGTCTGTCATAATATAATAGAGACAGTAGATCTAGCTGGTCTGTCATAATATAATAGAGACAGTAGATCTAGCTGGTCTGTCATAATATAATAGAGACATTAGATCTAGCTGGTCTGTCATAATATAATAGAGACAGTAGATCTAGCTGGTCTGTCATAAAATAATAGAGACAGTAGATCTAGCTGGTCTGTCATAAAATAATAGAGACAGTAGATCTAGCTGGTCTGTCATAATATAATAGAGACAGTAGATCTAGCTGGTCTGTCATAATATAGAGACAGTAGATCTAGCTGGTCTGTCATAATATAATAGAGACAGTAGATCTAGCTGGTCTGTCATAATATAATAGAGACAGTAGATCTAGCTGGTCTGTCATATTATAATAGAGACAGTAGATCTAGCTGGTCTGTCATATTATAATAGAGACAGTAGATCTAGCTGGTCTGTCATAATATAATAGAGACAGTAGATCTAGCTGGTCTGTCATAATATAATAGAGACAGTAGATCTAGCTGGTTCTGTCATATTGTAATAGAGACAGTAGATCTAGCTGTTCTGTCTAATATAATAGAGACAGTAGATCTAGCTGGTCTGTCATAATATAATAGAGACAGTAGATCTAGCTGGTCTGTCATAATATAATAGAGACATAGAGACAGTAGATTTAGCTGGTCTGTCATAATATAATAGAGACAGTAGATCTAGCTGGTCTGTCATAATATAATAGAGACATAGAGACAGTAGATTTAGCTGGTCTGTCATAATATAATAGAGACAGTAGATCTAGCTGGTCTGTCATAATATAATAGAGACAGTAGATCTAGCTGGTCTGTCATAATACAATAGAGACATTAGATCTAGCTGGTCTGTCATAAAATAATAGAGACAGTAGATCTAGCTGGTCTGTCATAAAATAATAGAGACAGTAGATCTAGCTGGTCTGTCATAATATAATAGAGACAGTAGATCTAGCTGGTCTGTCATAATATAATAGAGACAGTAGATCTAGCTGGTCTGTCATAATATAATAGAGACATAGAGACAGTAGATCTAGCTGGTCTGTCATAATATAATATAGACATAGAGACAGTAGATCTAGCTGGTCTGTCATAATATAATAGAGACAGTAGATCTAGCTGGTCTGTCATAATATAATAGAGACAGTAGATCTAGCTGGTCTGTCATAAAATAATAGAGACAGTAGATCTAGCTGGTTTGTCATAATATAATAGAGACAGTAGATCTAGCTGGTCTGTCATAAAATAATAGAGACAGTAGATCTAGCTGGTCTGTCATAATATAATAGAGACAGTAGATCTAGCTGGTCTGTCATAATATAATAGAGACAGTAGATCTAGCTGGTCTGTCATAAAATAATAGAGACAGTAGATCTAGCTGGTCTGTCATAATATAATAGAGACAGTAGATCTAGCTGGTCTGTCATATTGTAATAGAGACAGTAGATCTAGCTGTTCTGTCATAATATAATAGAGACAGTAGATCTAGCTGGTCTGTCATAATATAATAGAGACAGTAGATCTAGCTGGTCTGTCATAATATAATAGAGACATAGAGACAGTAGATTTAGCTGGTCTGTCATAATATAATAGAGACAGTAGATCTAGCTGGTCTGTCATAATATAATAGAGACAGTAGATCTAGCTGGTCTGTCATAATATAATAGATAGAGACAGTAGATCTAGCTGGTCTGTCATAATATAATAGAGACAGTAGATCTAGCT
Organism: Oncorhynchus nerka; assembly: GCF_034236695.1. Lineage (NCBI taxonomy): Eukaryota > Metazoa > Chordata > Actinopteri > Salmoniformes > Salmonidae > Oncorhynchus > Oncorhynchus nerka. The sequence continues at coordinate 106,799 of NW_027039955.1, forward strand.
GGTCTGTCATATAATAATAGAGACAGTAGATCTAGCTGGTCTGTCATAATATAATAGAGACAGTAGATCTAGCTGGTCTGTCATAATATAATAGAGACAGTAGATCTAGCTGGTCTGTCATATCATAATAGAGACAGTAGATCTAGCTGGTCTGTCATATTATAATAGAGACAGTAGATCTAGCTGGTCTGTCATATTATAATAGAGACAGTAGATCTAGCTGGTCTGTCATAATATAATAGAGACAGTAGATCTAGCTGGTCTGTCATAATATAATAGAGACAGTAGATCTAGCTGGTCTGTCATATTATAATAGAGACAGTAGATCTAGCTGGTCTGTCATAATATAATAGAGACAGTAGATCTAGCTGGTCTGTCATAATATAATAGAGACAGTAGATCTAGCTGGTCTGTCATAATATAATAGAGACAGTAGATCTAGCTGGTCTGTCATAATATAATAGAGACAGTAGATCTAGCTGGTCTGTCATAATATAATAGAGACAGTAGATCTAGCTGGTCTGTCATAATATAATAGAGACAGTAGATCTAGCTGGTCTGTCATAATATAATAGAGACAGTAGATCTAGCTGGTCTGTCATAATATAATAGAGACAGTAGATCTAGCTGTTCTGTCATATTATAATAGAGACAGTAGATCTAGCTGGTCTGTCTAATATAATAGAGACAGTAGATCTAGCTGGTCTGTCATAATATAATAGAGACAGTAGATCTAGCTGGTCTGTCATAATATAATAGAGACAGTAGATCTAGCTGGTCTGTCATAATATAATAGAGACAGTAGATCTAGCTGGTCTGTCATAATATAATAGAGACATAGTAGATCATTTAGCTGGTCTGTCATAATATAATAGAGACAGTAGATCTAGCTGGTCTGTCATAATATAATAGAGACAGTAGATCTAGCTGGTCTGTCATAATATAATAGAGACAGTAGATCTAGCTGGTCTGTCATAATATAATAGAGACAGTAGATCTAGCTGGTCTGTCATAATATAATAGAGACAGTAGATCTAGCTGGTCTGTCATAATATAATAGAGACAGTAGATCTAGCTGGTCTGTCATAAAATAATAGAGACAGTAGATCTAGCTGGTCTGTCATAATATAATAGAGACAGTAGATCTAGCTGGTCTGTCATAATATAATAGAGACAGTAGATCTAGCTGGTCTGTCATAATATAATAGAGACAGTAGATCTAGCTGGTCTGTCATGTTGTAATAGAGACAGTAGATCTAGCTGGTCTGTCATAATATAATAGAGACAGTAGATGTAGCTGGTCTGTCATAATATAATAGAGACAGTAGATCTAGCTGGTCTGTCATAATATAATAGAGACAGTAGATCTAGCTGGTCTGTCATAATATAATAGAGACAGTAGATCTAGCTGGTCTGTCATAATATAATAGAGACAGTAGATCTAGCTGGTCTGTCATAATATAATAGAGACAGTAGATCTAGCTGGTCTGTCATAATATAATAGAGACAGTAGATCTAGCTGGTCTGTCATAATATAATAGAGACAGTAGATCTAGCTGGTCTGTCATAATATAATAGAGACAGTAGATCTAGCTGGTCTGTCATAATATAATAGAGACAGTAGATCTAGCTGGTCTGTCATAATATAATAGAGACAGTAGATCTAGCTGGTCTGTCATAATATAATAGAGACAGTAGATCTAGCTGGTCTGTCATAATATAATAGAGACAGTAGATCTAGCTGGTCTGTCATAATATAATAGAGACAGTAGATCTAGCTGGTCTGTCATAATATAATAGAGACAGTAGATCTAGCTGGTCTGTCATAATATAATAGAGACAGTAGATCTAGCTGGTCTGTCATAATATAATAGAGACAGTAGATCTAGCTGGTCTGTCATAATATAATAGAGACAGTAGATCTAGCTGGTCTGTCATAATATAATAGAGACAGTAGATCTAGCTGGTCTGTCATAATATAATAGAGACAGTAGATCTAGCTGGTCTGTCATAATATAATAGAGACAGTAGATCTAGCTGGTCTGTCATAATATAATAGAGACAGTAGATCTAGCTGGTCTGTCATAATATAATAGAGACAGTAGATCTAGCTGGTCTGTCATAATATAATAGAGACAGTAGATCTAGCTGGTCTGTCATAATATAATAGAGACAGTAGATCTAGCTGGTCTGTCATAATATAATAGAGACAGTAGATTTAGCTGGTCTGTCATAATATAATAGAGACATAGAGACAGTAGATTAGCTGGTCTGTCATAATATAATAGAGACAGTAGATCTAGCTGGTCTGTCATAATATAATAGAGACAGTAGATCTAGCTGGTCTGTCATAATATAATAGAGACAGTAGATCTAGCTGGTCTGTCATAATATAATAGAGACAGTAGATCTAGCTGGTCTGTCATAATATAATAGAGACAGTAGATCTAGCTGGTCTGTCATAATATAATAGAGACAGTAGATCTAGCTGGTCTGTCATAATATAATAGAGACAGTAGATCTAGCTGGTCTGTCATAATATAATAGAGACAGTAGATCTAGCTGGTCTGTCATAATATAATAGAGACAGTAGATCTAGCTGGTCTGTCATAATATAATAGAGACAGTAGATCTAGCTGGTCTGTCATATTATAATAGAGACAGTAGATCTAGCTGGTCTGTCATAATATAATAGAGACAGTAGATCTAGCTGGTCTGTCATAATATAATAGAGACAGTAGATCTAGCTGGTCTGTCATAATATAATAGAGACAGTAGATCTAGCTGGTCTGTCATAAATATAATAGAGACAGTAGATCTAGCTGGTCTGTCATAATATAATAGAGACAGTAGATCTAGCTGGTCTGTCATAATATAATAGAGACAGTAGATCTAGCTGGTCTGTCATAATATAATAGAGACAGTAGATCTAGCTGGTCTGTCATAATATAATAGAGACAGTAGATCTAGCTGGTCTGTCATAATATAATAGAGACAGTAGATCTAGCTGGTCTGTCATAATATAATAGAGACAGTAGATCTAGCTGGTCTGTCATATAATAGAGACAGTAGATCTAGCTGGTCTGTCATATTATAATAGAGACAGTAGATCTAGCTGGTCTGTCATAATATAATAGAGACAGTAGATCTAGCTGGTCTGTCATAATATAATAGAGACAGTAGATCTAGCTGGTCTGTCATAATATAATAGAGACAGTAGATCTAGCTGGTCTGTCATAATATAATAGAGACAGTAGATCTAGCTGGTCTGTCATAATATAATAGAGACAGTAGATCTAGCTGGTCTGTCATAATATAATAGAGACAGTAGATCTAGCTGGTCTGTCATAATATAATAGAGACATAGAGACAGTAGATTTAGCTGGTCTGTCATAATATAATAGAGACAGTAGATCTAGCTGGTCTGTCATAAAATAATAGAGACAGTAGATCTAGCTGGTCTGTCATAATATAATAGAGACAGTAGATCTAGCTGGTCTGTCATAATATAATAGAGACAGTAGATCTAGCTGGTCTGTCATAATATAATAGAGACAGTAGATCTAGCTGGTCTGTCATATAATAGAGACAGTAGAATTAGCTGGTCTGTCATAATATAATAGAGACAGTAGATCTAGCTGGTCTGTCATAATATAATAGAGACAGTAGATCTAGCTGGTCTGTCATAATATAATAGAGACAGTAGATCTAGCTGGTCTGTCATAATATAATAGAGACAGTAGATCTAGCTGGTCTGTCATAATATAATAGAGACAGTAGATCTAGCTGGTCTGTCATAATATAATAGAGACAGTAGATCTAGCTGGTCTGTCATAATATAATAGAGACAGTAGATCTAGCTGGTCTGTCATAATATAATAGAGACAGTAGATCTAGCTGGTCTGTCATAATATAATAGAGACAGTAGATCTAGCTGGTCTGTCATAATATAATAGAGACAGTAGATCTAGCTGGTCTGTCATAATATAATAGAGACAGTAGATCTAGCTGGTCTGTCATAATATAATAGAGACAGTAGATCTAGCTGGTCTGTCATAATATAATAGAGACAGTAGACAGTAGAGATCTAGCTGGTCTGTCATAATATAATAGAGACAGTAGATCTAGCTGGTCTGTCATAATATAATAGAGACAGTAGATCTAGCTGGTCTGTCATAATATAATAGAGACAGTAGATCTAGCTGGTCTGTCATAATATAATAGAGACAGTAGATCTAGCTGGTCTGTCATAATATAATAGAGACAGTAGATCTAGCTGGTCTGTCATAATATAATAGAGACAGTAGATCTAGCTGGTCTGTCATAATATAATAGAGACAGTAGATCTAGCTGGTCTGTCATAATATAATAGAGACAGTAGATCTAGCTGGTCTGTCATAATATAATAGAGACAGTAGATCTAGCTGGTCTGTCATAATATAATAGAGACAGTAGATCTAGCTGGTCTGTCATAATATAATAGAGACAGTAGATCTAGCTGGTCTGTCATAATATAATAGAGACAGTAGATCTAGCTGGTCTGTCATAATATAATAGAGACAGTAGATCTAGCTGGTCTGTCATAATATAATAGAGACAGTAGATCTAGCTGGTCTGTCATAATATAATAGAGACAGTAGATCTAGCTGGTCTGTCATAATATAATAGAGACAGTAGATCTAGCTGGTCTGTCATAATATAATAGAGACAGTAGATCTAGCTGGTCTGTCATAATATAATAGAGAGTACAGTAGATCTAGCTGGTCTGTCATAATAATAATAGAGACAGTAGATCTAGCTGGTCTGTCATAATATAATAGAGACAGTAGATCTAGCTGGTCTGTCATAATATAATAGAGACAGTAGATCTAGCTGGTCTGTCATAATATAATAGAGACAGTAGATCTAGCTGGTCTGTCATAATATAATAGAGACAGTAGATCTAGCTGGTCTGTCATAATATAATAGAGACAGTAGATCTAGCTGGTCTGTCATAATATAATAGAGACAGTAGATCTAGCTGGTCTGTCATAATATAATAGAGACACATAGAGACAGTACATTTAGCTGGTCTGTCATAATATAATATGGTCTGTCATAGAGACAGTAGATCTAGCTGGTCTGTCATAATATAATAGAGACAGTAGATTTAGCTGGTCTGTCATAATATAATAGAGACAGTAGATCTAGCTGGTCTGTCATAATATAATAGAGACAGTAGATCTAGCTGGTCTGTCATAATATAATAGAGACAGTAGATCTAGCTGGTCTGTCATAATATAATAGAGACAGTAGATCTAGCTGGTCTGTCATAATATAATAGAGACAGTAGATCTAGCTGGTCTGTCATAATATAATAGAGACAGTAGATCTAGCTGGTCTGTCATAATATAATAGAGACAGTAGATCTAGCTGGTCTGTCATAATATAATAGAGACAGTAGATCTAGCTGGTCTGTCATAATATAATAGAGACAGTAGATCTAGCTGGTCTGTCATAATATAATAGAGACAGTAGATCTAGCTGGTCTGTCATAATATAATAGAGACAGTAGATCTAGCTGGTCTGTCATAATATAATAGAGACAGTAGATCTAGCTGGTCTGTCATAATATAATAGAGACAGTAGATCTAGCTGGTCTGTCATAATATAATAGAGACAGTAGATCTAGCTGGTCTGTCATAATATAATAGAGACAGTAGATCTAGCTGGTCTGTCATAATATAATAGAGACAGTAGATCTAGCTGGTCTGTCATATTATAATAGAGACAGTAGATCTAGCTGGTCTGTCATAATATAATAGAGACAGTAGATCTAGCTGGTCTGTCATAATATAATAGAGACAGTAGATCTAGCTGGTCTGTCATAATAATAATAGATATAATAGAGAGATCTAGCTGGTCTGTCATAATATAATAGAGACAGTAGATCTAGCTGGTCTGTCATATTGTAATAGAGACAGTAGATCTAGCTGGTCTGTCATAATATAATAGAGACAGTAGATCTAGCTGGTCTGTCATAATATAATAGAGACAGTAGATCTAGCTGGTCTGTCATAATATAATAGAGACAGTAGATCTAGCTGGTCTGTCATAATATAATAGAGACAGTAGATCTAGCTGGTCTGTCATAATATAATAGAGACAGTAGATCTAGCTGGTCTGTCATAATATAATAGAGACAGTAGATCTAGCTGGTCTGTCATAATATAATAGAGACAGTAGATCTAGCTGGTCTGTCATAATATAATAGAGACATAGAGACAGTAGATTTAGCTGGTCTGTCATAATATAATAGAGACAGTAGATCTAGCTGGTCTGTCATAATATAATAGAGACAGTAGATCTAGCTGGTCTGTCATAATATAATAGAGACAGTAGATCTAGCTGGTCTGTCATAATATAATAGAGACAGTAGATCTAGCTGGTCTGTCATAATATAATAGAGACAGTAGATCTAGCTGGTCTGTCATAATATAATAGAGACAGTAGATCTAGCTGGTCTGTCATAATATAATAGAGACAGTAGATCTAGCTGGTCTATAATAGAGAAGTAGATCTAGCTGGTCTGTCATAATATAATAGAGACAGTAGATCTAGCTGGTCTGTCATAATATAATAGAGACAGTAGATCTAGCTGGTCTGTCATAATATAATAGAGACAGTAGATCTAGCTGGTCTGTCATAATATAATAGAGACAGTAGATCTAGCTGGTCTGTCATAATATAATAGAGACAGTAGATCTAGCTGGTCTGTCATAATATAATAGAGACAGTAGATCTAGCTGGTCTGTCATAATATAATAGAGACAGTAGATTTAGCTGGTCTGTCATAATATAATAGAGACAGTAGATCTAGCTGGTCTGTCATAAAATAATAGAGACAGTAGATCTAGCTGGTCTGTCATAATATAATAGAGACAGTAGATCTAGCTGGTCTGTCATAATATAATAGAGACAGTAGATCTAGCTGGTCTGTCATAATATAATAGAGACAGTAGATCTAGCTGGTCTGTCATAATATAATAGAGACAGTAGATCTAGCTGGTCTGTCATAATATAATAGAGACAGTAGATCTAGCTGGTCTGTCATAATATAATAGAGACAGTAGATCTAGCTGGTCTGTCATAATATAATAGAGACAGTAGATCTAGCTGGTCTGTCATAATATAATAGAGACAGTAGATCTAGCTGGTCTGTCATAATATAATAGAGACAGTAGATCTAGCTGGTCTGTCATAATATAATAGAGAATAGAGTCATAATATAATAGAGACAGTAGATCTAGCTGGTCTGTCATAATATAATAGAGACAGTAGATCTAGCTGGTCTGTCATAATATAATAGAGACAGTAGATCTAGCTGGTCTGTCATAATATAATAGAGACAGTAGATCTAGCTGGTCTGTCATAAAATAATAGAGACAGTAGATCTAGCTGGTCTGTCATAATATAATAGAGACAGTAGATCTAGCTGGTCTGTCATAATATAATAGAGACAGTAGATCTAGCTGGTCTGTCATAATATAATAGAGACAGTAGATCTAGCTGGTCTGTCATAATATAATAGAGACAGTAGATCTAGCTGGTCTGTCATAATATAATAGAGACAGTAGATCTAGCTGGTCTGTCATAATATAATAGAGACAGTAGATCTAGCTGGTCTGTCATAATATAATAGAGACAGTAGATCTAGCTGGTCTGTCATAATATAATAGAGACAGTAGATCTAGCTGGTCTGTCATATTATAATAGAGACAGTAGATCTAGCTGGTCTGTCATAATATAATAGAGACAGTAGATCTAGCTGGTCTGTCATAATATAATAGAGACAGTAGATCTAGCTGGTCTGTCATAATATAATAGAGACAGTAGATCTAGCTGGTCTGTCATATTATAATAGAGACAGTAGATCTAGCTGGTCTGTCATAATATAATAGAGACAGTAGATCTAGCTGGTCTGTCATAATATAATAGAGACAGTAGATCTAGCTGGTCTGTCATAATATAATAGAGACAGTAGATCTAGCTGGTCTGTCATAATATAATAGAGACAGTAGATCTAGCTGGTCTGTCATAATATAATAGAGACAGTAGATCTAGCTGGTCTGTCATAATATAATAGAGACAGTAGATCTAGCTGGTCTGTCATAATATAATAGAGACAGTAGATCTAGCTGGTCTGTCATATTGTAATAGAGACAGTAGATCTAGCTGGTCTGTCATAATATAATAGAGACAGTAGATCTAGCTGTTCTGTCTGAATATAATAGAGACAGTAGATCTAGCTGGTCTGTCATAATATAATAGAGACAGTAGATCTAGCTGGTCTGTCATAATATAATAGAGACAGTAGATCTAGCTGGTCTGTCATAATATAATAGAGACAGTAGATCTAGCTGGTCTGTCATAATATAGAGACAGTAGATCTAGCTGGTCTGTCATAATATAATAGAGACAGTAGATCTAGCTGGTCTGTCATAATATAATAGAGACAGTAGATCTAGCTGGTCTGTCATAATATAATAGAGACAGTAGATCTAGCTGGTCTGTCATAATATAATAGAGACAGTAGATCTAGCTGGTCTGTCATAATATAATAGAGACAGTAGATCTAGCTGGTCTGTCATAATATAATAGAGACAGTAGATCTAGCTGGTCTGTCATAATATAATAGAGACAGTAGATCTAGCTGGTCTGTCATAATATAATAGAGACAGTAGATCTAGCTGGTCTGTCATAATATAATAGAGACAGTAGATCTAGCTGGTCTGTCATAATATAATAGAGACAGTAGATCTAGCTGGTCTGTCATAATATAATAGAGACAGTAGATCTAGCTGGTCTGTCATAATATAATAGAGACAGTAGATCTAGCTGGTCTGTCATAATATAATAGAGACAGTAGATCTAGCTGGTCTGTCATAATATAATAGAGACAGTAGATCTAGCTGGTCTGTCATAATATAATAGAGACAGTAGATCTAGCTGGTCTGTCATAATATAATAGAGACAGTAGATCTAGCTGGTCTGTCATAATATAATAGAGACAGTAGATCTAGCTGGTCTGTCATAATATAATAGAGACAGTAGATCTAGCTGGTCTGTCATAATATAATAGAGACAGTAGATCTAGCTGGTCTGTCATAATATAATAGAGACAGTAGATCTAGCTGGTCTGTCATAATATAATAGAGACAGTAGATCTAGCTGGTCTGTCATAATATAATAGAGACAGTAGATCTAGCTGGTCTGTCATAATATAATAGAGACAGTAGATCTAGCTGGTCTGTCATAAAATAATAGGACAGTAGATCTAGCTGGTCTGTCATAATATAATAGAGACAGTAGATCTAGCTGGTCTGTCATAATATAATAGAGACAGTAGATCTAGCTGGTCTGTCATAATATAATAGAGACAGTAGATCTAGCTGGTCTGTCATAATATAATAGAGACAGTAGATCTAGCTGGTCTGTCATAATATAATAGAGACAGTAGATCTAGCTGGTCTGTCATAATATAATAGAGACAGTAGATCTAGCTGGTCTGTCATAATATAATAGAGACAGTAGATCTAGCTGGTCTGTCATAATATAATAGAGACAGTAGATCTAGCTGGTCTGTCATAATATAATAGAGACAGTAGATCTAGCTGGTCTGTCATAATATAATAGAGACAGTAGATCTAGCTGGTCTGTCATAATATAATAGAGACAGTAGATCTAGCTGGTCTGTCATAATATAATAGAGACAGTAGATCTAGCTGGTCTGTCATAATATAATAGAGACAGTAGATCTAGCTGGTCTGTCATAATATAATAATAGAGACAGTAGATTTAGCTGGTCTGTCATAATATAATAGAGACAGTAGATCTAGAGACAGTAGATCTAGCTGGTCTGTCATAATATAATAGAGACAGTAGATCTAGCTGGTCTGTCATAATATAATAGAGACAGTAGATCTAGCTGGTCTGTCATATTATAATAGAGACAGTAGATCTAGCTGGTCTGTCATAATATAATAGAGACAGTAGATCTAGCTGGTCTGTCATAATATAATAGAGACAGTAGATCTAGCTGGTCTGTCATAATATAATAGAGACAGTAGATCTAGCTGGTCTGTCATAATATAATAGAGACAGTAGATCTAGCTGGTCTGTCATAATATAATAGAGACAGTAGATCTAGCTGGTCTGTCATAATATAATAGAGACAGTAGATGTAGCTGGTCTGTCATAATATAATAGAGACAGTAGATCTAGCTGGTCTGTCATAATATAATAGAGACAGTAGATCTAGCTGGTCTGTCATAATATAATAGAGACAGTAGATCTAGCTGGTCTGTCATAATATAATAGAGACAGTAGATCTAGCTGGTCTGTCATAATATAATAGAGACATAGAGACAGTAGATTTAGCTGGTCTGTCATAATATAATAGAGACAGTAGATCTAGCTGGTCTGTCATAATATAATAGAGACAGTAGATCTAGCTGGTCTGTCATAATATAATAGAGACAGTAGATCTAGCTGGTCTGTCATAAAATAATAGAGACAGTAGATCTAGCTGGTCTGTCATAATATAATAGAGACAGTAGATCTAGCTGGTCTGTCATAATATAATAGAGACAGTAGATCTTAGCTGGTCTGTCATAATATAATAGAGACAGTAGATCTAGCTGGTCTGTCATAATATAATAGAGACAGTAGATCTAGCTGGTCTGTCATAATATAATAGAGACAGTAGATCTAGCTGGTCTGTCATAATATAATAGAGACAGTAGATCTAGCTGGTCTGTCATAATGTAATAGAGACTGTAGATCTAGCTGTTCTGTCTGAATATAATAGAGACAGTAGATCTAGCTGGTCTGTCATAATATAATAGAGACAGTAGATCTAGCTGGTCTGTCATAATATAATAGAGACAGTAGATCTAGCTGGTCTGTCATAATATAATAGAGACAGTAGATCCTAGCTGGTCTGTCATAATATAATAGAGACAGTAGATCTAGCTGGTCTGTCATAATATAATAGAGACAGTAGATCTAGCTGGTCTGTCATAATATAATAGAGACAGTAGATCTAGCTGGTCTGTCATAATATAATACATAGAGACAGTAGATTTAGCTGGTCTGTCATAATATAATAGAGACAGTAGATCTAGCTGGTCTGTCATAAAATAATAGAGACAGTAGATCTAGCTGGTCTGTCATAATATAATAGAGACAGTAGATCTAGCTGGTCTGTCATAATATAATAGAGACAGTAGATCTAGCTGGTCTGTCATAATATAATAGAGACAGTAGATCTAGCTGGTCTGTCATATAATACAATAGAGACAGTCATAATATAATAGAGACAGTAGATCTTGATCTAGCTTTCTGTCATACTATAAGAGACAGTAGATCTAGCTGGTCTGTCATAATATAATAGAGACAGTAGATCTAGCTGTTCTGTCATAGATCTAGCTGGTCTGTCATAATATAATAGAGACAGTAGATCTAGCTGGTCTGTCATAATATAATAGAGACAGTAGATCTAGCTGGTCTGTCATAATATAATAGAGACAGTAGATCTAGCTGGTCTGTCATAATATAATAGAGACAGTTGATCCTGCTGGTCTGTCATAATATAATAGAGACAGTAGATCTAGCTGGTCTGTCATAATATAATAGAGACAGTAGATCTAGCTGGTCTGTCATAATATAATAGAGACATAGAGACAGTAGATTTAGCTGGTCTGTCATAATATAATAGAGACAGTAGATCTAGCTGGTCTGTCATATTATAATAGAGACAGTAGATCTAGCTGGTCTGTCATAATACAATAGAGACAGTAGATCTAGCTGGTCTGTCATAATATAATAGAGACGGTAGATCTAGCTGGTCTCTCATAATATAATAGAGACAGTAGATCTAGCTGGTCTGTCATAATATAATAGAGACAGTAGATCTAGCTGGTCTGTCATAATATAATAGAGACAGTAGATCTAGCTGGTCTGTCATAATATAATAGAGACAGTAGATCTAGCTGGTCTGTCATAATATAATAGAGACAGTAGATCTAGCTGGTCTGTCATAATATAATAGAGACAGTAGATCTAGCTGGTCTGTCATAATATAATACAGACAGTAGATCTAGCTGGTCTGTCATATTATAATAGAGACAGTAGATCTAGCTGGTCTGTCATAATACAATAGAGACAGTAGATCTAGCTGGTCTGTCATAAAATAATAGAGACGGTAGATCTAGCTGGTCTCTCATAATATAATAGAGACAGTAGATCTAGTTGGTCTGTCATATTATAATAGAGACAGTAGATCTAGCTGGTCTGTCATATTATAATAGATACAGTAGATCTAGCTGGTTTGTCATAAAATAATAGAGATAGTAGATCTAGCTTTCTGTCATAATATAATAGAGACAGTAGATCTAGCTTGTCTGTCATAATGTAATAGAGACAGTAGATCTAGCTGGATTGTCATATTATAATAGAGACAGTAGATCTAGCTTTCTGTCATACTGTAAGAGAAACAGTAGATCTAGCTGGTCTGTTATAATATAATACAGACAGTAGATCTAAATGGTCTGTCATATTATAATAGAGACAGTAGATCTAGCTGTTCTGTCATAATACAATAGAGACAGTAGATCTAGCTGGTCTGTCATAAAATAATAGAGACAGTAGATCTAGCTGTAGTAGATCTTGCCTTGTCAAGGGACGCCATTTAACCGGCTGTCACTAGTGCTAACAATTCAGTGAGCAACTATCCCAGAATGGTAATATTTAACACAAATAACAAGTAAACAAGTAACGTAATCGATTTTCTCAGTACCTGTTAGTGAATTAAGCTGCCATGACCAGATATGTTTATTTTATTATTTCATATTTATTTAACCAGGGTAAGCCAGTTGATAACAAGTTCTTGTGCTTAAAGCTAGTGAGGGAGATATGAGTCTCCAGCTTCAGTGATTTTTGCAACTCGTTCCAGTCACTGGCAGCAGAGAATTGGAAGGAAAGGCGGCCAAAGGAGGAATTGGCTTTGGGGGTGACCAGTGAAATATACCTGCTGGAGTGCGTGCTAAGGGTGGGTGCTGCTATGGTGATCAGTGAACTGAAATGTATTTATTTATTTTTATTTCACCTTTATTTAACCAGGTAGGCAAGTTGAGAAAAGTTCTCATTTACAATTGCGACCTGGCCAAGATAAAGCATAGCAGTTCGACACAGACAACAACACAGAGTTACACATGGAGTTAAACAAACATACAGTCAATAATACAGTAGAAAAATATATATACGATGTGAGCAAATGAGGTGAGATAAGGGAGGTAAAGGCAAAAAAAGGCCATGGTGGCAAAGTAAATACAATATAGCAAGTAAAACACTGGAATGGTAGATTTGCAGTGGAAGAATGTGCAAAGTAGAGATAGAAATAGAAATAATGGGGTGCAAAGGACCTAAATAAATAAATAAATACAGTAGGGGAAGAGGTAGTTGTTTGGGCTAAATTATAGATGGGCTAGCTCCAGCTCTGGCAGCTGGTGCTTAAGCTAGTGAGGGAGATAAGTGTTTCCAGTTTCAGAGATTTTTGTAGTTCGTTCCAGTCATTGGCAGCAGAGAACTGGAAGGAGAGGCGGAGAGATATACCTGCTGGAGCGCGTGCTACAGGTGGGTGCTGCTATGGTGACCAGCGAGCTGAGATAAGGGGGGACTTTACCTAGCAGCGTCTTGTAGATGACCTGGAGCCAGTGGGTTTGGCGACGAGTATGAAGCGAGGGCCAGCCAACGAGAGCGTACAGGTCGCAGTGGTGGGTAGTATATGGGGCTTTGGTGACAAAACAGATGGCACTGTGACAGACTTCATCCAATTTATTGAGTAGAGTGTTGAGGGCTATTGTGTAAATGACATCGCCGAAGTCGAGGATAGGTAGGATGGTCAGTTTTACGAGGGTATGTTTGGCAGCATGAGTGAAGGATGCTTTGTTGCGAAATAGGAAGCCAATTCTAGAAGTATCTTTGAATAGGAGATGTTTGACGTGAGTCTGGAAGGAGAGTTTACAGTCTAACCAGACACCTAGGTATTTGTAGTTGTCCACATATTCTAAGTCAGAACCGTCCAGAGTAGTGATGCAGGACGGGCGGGCAGGTGCGGGCAGTGATCGGTTGAAGAGCATGCATTTAGATTTACGGAAGGAGAGTTGTATGGCATTGAAGCTCGTCTGGAGGGTTGTTAACACAGTTTCCAAAGAAGGGCCAGATGTATACAGAATGGTGTCGTTTGCGTAGAGGTGGATCAGAGACTAACCAGCAGCAAGAGCGACATCATTGATGTATACAGAGAAGAGAGTCTGCTCGAGAATTGAACCCTGTGGCACCCCCATAGAGACTGCCAGAGGTCCGAACAACAGGCCCTCCGATTTGACACACTGAACTCTATCAGAGAAGTAGTTGGTGAACCAGGCGAGGCAATCATTTGAGAAACCAAGGCTATCGAGTCTGCCGATGAGGATGTGGTGATTGACAGAGTCGAAAGCCTTGGCCAGGTCAATGAATACGGCTGCACAGTATTGTTTCTTATAGATGGCAGTTAAGATATCGTTTAGGAACTTGAGCGTGGCTGAGGTGCACCCATGACCAGCTCTGAAACCAGATTGCATAGCGGAGAAGGTGCGGTGGGATTCGAAATGGTCGGTAATCTGTCTGTTGACTTGGCTTTCGAAGACCTTAGAAAGGCAGGGTAGGTTAGATATAGGTCGGTCTGTAGCAGTTTGGGTCTAGAGTGTCCCCCCCTTTGAAGAGGGGGATGACCGCAGCTGCTTTTCAATCTTTGGGAATCTCAGACGACACGAAAGAGAGGTTGAACAGACTAGTAATAGGGGTTGCAACAATTTCGGCAGATCATTTTAGAAAGAAAGGGTCCAGATTGTCTAGCCCAGCTCATTTTGTAGGGTTCCAGATTTTGCAGCTCTTTCAGAACATCAGCTATCTGGATTTGGGTGAAGGAGAAATGGGGAGGCTTGGGCAAGTTGCTGTGGGGGGTGCAGGGCTGTTGACCAGGGGTTGGGGTAGCCAGGTGGAAAGCATGGCCGGCCATAGAAAAGTGTTTATTTATCTCAATTATTGCGGATTTATCGGTGGTGACAGAGTTTTACCTAACCTCAGTGCAGTGGTCAGCTGTGAGGAGGTGCTCTTATTCTCCATGGACTTTACAGTGTCCCAGTCGTTTTTGGAGTTTGTGCTACAGGATGCAAATTTCTGTTTGAAAAAGCTTGCCTTTGCTTTCTTAACTGCCTGTGTATGTTGGTTCCTAACTTCCCTGAAAAGTTGCATATTGAATACTACGACATCCGGGAGGTCTTCATTAAGAAGCAAGTCGCCACCCTTCCCCACCCATTGTCCATATGATTGTGCCATATAACCCCTACCCAGTTTACACACCTCCCCGGGGCCATCTGTACTCCCTCTCAACACCTGAAGCAGCAGTCATGGACAGTTACATCCGGGAGTCACTGGAGGCTGGATTCATTCACACCTCTACATCCACAGCTGGTGCAGGTTTCTTCTTCGTGGGTAAGAAAGATTGAGGACTGCATCCTTGCATTGATTACAAGGGCTGAACCAGATTACGATCAAGAATCGTTACACCCTACCCCTGATGTCCTTCGCCTTGGAGTTGGCCCAAGGGGCCCAATTTTTCACCCAACTGGACCACCGCAACGCTTGCAATCTGGTGAGAATCAGGGAGAGAGATGAGGGGAAAACTGCCTTTAACACCCCCAGTAGTCGCTATGAGTATTTAGTCATTCCCTTCGGATTATTGAATTCACCGGCAGTCTTTCAAACCTTGGTCAATGACACTCGGTTCGTCTTTGTTTACCTCTACGACTCTTCCGGAACACATTCTGCATGTCCACCAAGTCCTGAGACGTCTCCTGCAGAGTCGACTATATGTCAAGATAGAGACGTGTGAGTTTCACATATCCCAAGTTTCCTTCCTCGGTCACATTATCTCTGCCTCAGGCATCCAAATGGACTCCGTAAAGGTTGAGGCGTTTTATACACAACTTTGGTGCTGTGACAGCGCTTCTCCCGGTCCTAACCCGCAAGTCCCAGACCTGTTGTTGCTGGACTCCCGAGGCTGACAGGGCATTCATAGAGCTCAAGGGACGTTTCACCTCCGGACCGATCCTCGTTCATTCAGATCCTACTCGTCCCTTTGTGGTAGAGGTGGACGCCTCGGACACCGGAGCTGGTGCGGTCCTTTCACAGTGGAATAAGGAGGACAAGAAACTGCACCCCTGCGTCTTTCTCTCCAAGCGGTTCTCGCCATCGGGACGCAACTACGATGTAGGCAACTGGGAGCTCTTGGCAGTAAGGTGGGCCCTTGAGGGGTGGAGACACTGGTTGGAGGGGGCACCTCATCCTTTCGTGATTGGGACGGACCATAAGAACTTGGTCTCCATTCAAGAAGCCAAGAGGTTGAACGCTCGCCAGGCTAGGTAGGCTCTGTTTTTTTTACAGGTACTAGCTTATAGCCCGGGATTCAAGAATCAGAAAGCAGATGCTCTGTCCCGCCAACACAATGTCTCTAACGAGGAGAGGGACTCCGAGCCCATCATCCCCAGCTCCCGCATGTGATATGGAGTTTTGAAACCTCGGTCCGACAAGACCAGACCCAAGAACCTGACCCCGGCAGGGGACCCACGAAAAGACTTTACGTTCTGATATCAGCCCGGTCCCGAGTACTACAATGGGGACACTCCTCTAAATGAACTGGGCATCCAGGGGTTAATCGGACACTGGAGTTCCTGAGGCGGAAATTCTGGTGGCCCAACATGATTGGAGATGTGAGATCCTTTGTTGCGGCCTGTTCCACCTGTGCCCAACCCAAGTTGTTTACATCTGTCTGGGTGATGGGGTGGGATGTGCTTCAACCTGAGGAGAACAGAGCAGAAACATAAGGCCAAGGGAGGAGAAATGAACCTAGCTGCTCAAAGAACCACAACTACCTTTGTTAATGTTTGATCAAGTTGTCACCGATTTACTTTTAATTGATTGCTTCATTATTCAAAACATTTTCTTTATGAAACACTAGGGGAAAGTGACAAGAAGAAAGTTAGCTTAGAGTTAAGTAAACGGAAAGTTAGGTTAAGGTTAAGTAAACAGACAGTTAGCTTAAAGTTAAGTAAACAGACAGTTAGCTTAAGGCTAAGTAAACAGACAGTTAGCTTAAGGCTAAGTAAACAGACAGTTAGTTTAGGGTTAAGTAAACAGACAGTTAGCTTAAGGACAAGTAAACAGACAGTTAGCTTAGAGTTAAGTAAACAGACAGTTAGCTTACGGACAAGTAAACAGACAGTTAGCTTAGAGTTAAGTAATCAGACAGTTAGCTTAAGGCTAAGTAAACAGACAGTTAGCTTAAGGCTAAGTAAACAGACAGTTAGCTTACGGACAAGTAAACAGACAGTTAGCTTAGAGTTAAGTAAACAGACAGTTAGCTTAAGGACAAGTAAACAGACAGTTAGCTTAGAGTTAAGTAATCAGACAGTTAGCTTAGAGTTAAGTAAACATACAGTTAGTTTAGGGTTAAGTAAACAGACAGTTAGTTTAGGGTTAAGTAAACAGACAGTTAGTTTAGGGTTAAGTAAACAGACAGTTAGTTTAGGGTTAAGTAAACAGACAGCTAGTTTAGGGTTAAGTAAACAGACAGCTAGTTTAGGGTTAAGTAAACAGACAGTTAGCTTAAGGACAAGTAAACAGACAGTTAGTTTAGGGTTAAGTAAACAGACAGTTAGTTAGAGTTAAGTAAACAGACAGTTAGTTTAGTAAACAGACAGTTAGTTTAGGTTAAGTAAAGAGACAGTAAGTTTAGGGTTAAGTAAACAGACAGTTAGTTTAGGGTTTAAACAGACAGTTAGTTTAGGGTTAAGTAAACAGACAGTTAGTTTAGGTTAAGTAAACAGACAGCTAGTTTAGGGTTAAGTAAACAGGTTAGTTTAGGGTTAAGTAAACATACAGTTAGTTTAGGGTTAAGTAAACAGACAGTTAGTTTAGGTTAAGTAAACAGACAGCTAGTTTAGGGTTAAGTAAACAGACAGTTAGTTTAGGTTTAAACAGACAGATAGTTTAGGTTAAGTAAACAGACAGTTAGTTTAGGTTAAGTAAACAGACAGCTAGTTTAGGGTTAAGTAAACAG
>NW_027039956.1:0-1381 GCF_034236695.1 Oncorhynchus nerka
ACTAGCGTGGAGGGACTGTAAGAAATACCTGGGCATTTCCTCCCAAATATGTTCTCACTCGCCTATAGTAGGCAACCCAGACTTGCCAAAAGCCCTGAGGGATGCCAACTTTAATCTTTGGCATACTCTAGGAATCAGGACCTTTTCAGACCTATTTCATCAGAAAACCACTACACTGAAATCCTTTCAAGAGCTCTGCAGTGAATTCGATGTGCCAAGATCCCATTTTTTTTAAATATCTTCAAATTAGACATGTAATTTCCTCATTTACCTCCAAGAGGAGGTTTAGAACTCAGTTGAATGAAGTTGAAACCCTTCTTGTCACAGCACAATCCATTAAAGGCAAAATATCTAAAGGCAAATCATCTATAGACTCCTTTCTGAGAAAGGAAGCTCCTCCTTTACTCCTTTGAAAATAATCTGGGAAAAGGACCTTGGTCTGACTATCAGTGATGAGTTATGGGCGGAGGTTTGCGACGGGTATACTGCTCCTCTACCAGTGTAAAAATGAAAGAATCTAATTACAAATGTTTGTACAAATTGTATTATACTCCTTTGAGACTCCATAGAATGAAAACAGATATGTCTCCTAACTGTAAAATATGTACCTCTGAAAGTGTAACCTATATTATTAAGCATGTATTTTGGAGCTGTAGAGAGATTGCCAGATTCTGGCAATCTGAACATACTGCTGCACAGAAAATACTAGAGGTACAGTTTGATATGACCCCGTGTATCTATCTTCTTAATGCCCAGCAGGACTTTGTTCTTGATCCTGACAGAGAAAATTTGCTTATGACTATTACATACTTTGCTAAGAAATGTATTCTTCTATTGTGGGCCTCTAATACCCCTCCTACATTTAAAATGTGGATTGACCAGATTGTTGACTTTCTTCCTCTTGAAAAGCTCACTTATGACCTCCACAAGAGACAGCCCAAGTTTGATAGACTCTGGTCCCCACTATTCAACTATATTTCAAACTGGACAGAGTGAACGGGGTGACTAGGGAAATGCGCAGATACATGTTGTGTAAGGTACTGTAAAACCTAAAAACGAATTATTGTCCCGTCGTCTCAGCGAATGCTTGAAATAGCTGATAAGAACCTTGATAGTGCTGCTGCAAGTGGTATATGTTTTTTTTTATTTTTTTAAATATTTTTTTAGTTTTTGAGTACGTGTGCGTATGTATGTATGTATGTATGTATGTATGTATGTATGTATATGTATATATATATATATATATATATATATGCACCAAGGAAAACAAATAGATTAAGAAAAATAAATGCTTTTATTTGACTTTATCATTCATTTTAATTGTATTTGAATTTTTTCAAATGTATTATTATTTTTTGACCTTTTCTTTTTTAAAGCCTGT
>NW_027039956.1:1881-56881 GCF_034236695.1 Oncorhynchus nerka
CCAAGGCTACATTCTGTCTTCTCTAGAACCCCAAGGCTACATTCTTTCTACTCTAGAACCCAAGGCTACATTCTGTCTTCTCTAGAACCCCAAGGCTACATTCTTTCTACTCTAGAACCCCAAGGCTACATTATGTCTTCTTTAGAACCCCAAGGCTACCTTCTGACTTCTTTAGAACCCCAAGGCTAGCTTCTGTCTTCTCTAGAACCCCAAGGCTACATTCTGTCTTCTTTAGAACCCCAAGGCTACATTATTTCTTCTTTAGAACCCCAATGCTACATTCTGTCTTCTCTAGAACCCCAATGCTACATTCTGCATTCTTTAGAACCCCAAGGCTACATTATTTCTTCTTTAGAACCCCAATGCTACATTCTGTCTTCTCTAGAACCCCAATGCTACATTCTGTCTTCTTTAGAACCCCAAGGCTACATTCTGTCTTCTTTAGAACCCCAAGGCTACATTATTTCTTCTTTAGAACCCCAAGGCTACATTCTTTCTTCTCTTGTCTAGAACCCCAATGCTACATTCTGTCCTCTTTAGAACCCCAAGGCTACATTCTGTCTTCTTTAGAACCCCAAGGCTACATTATTTCTTCTTTCTACCTTCTGTCTTCTCTAGAACCCCAAGGCTACATTCTTTATTCTTTAGAACCCCAAGACTACATTCTTTCTACTCTAGAACCCCAAGGCTACATTCTTTCTTCTTTAGCACCCCAATGCTACATTCTGTCTTCTCTAGAACCCCAATGCTACATTCTTTCTTCTTTAGAACCCAAAGGCTACATTATTTCTTCTTTAGAACCCCAATGCTACATTCTGTCTTCTCTAGAACCCCAATGCTACATTCTGTCCTCTTTAGAACCCCAAGGCTACATTCTGTCTTCTTTAGAACCCCAAGGCTACATTATTTCTTCTTTAGAACCCCAAGGCTACCTTCTGTCTTCTCTAGAACCCCAAGGCTACATTCTTTCTTCTTTAGAACCCCAAGACTACATTCTTTCTCTCTAGAACCCCAAGGCTACATTCTGTATTCTCTAGAACCCCAAGGCTACATTCTGCATTCTTTAGAACCCCAAGGCTACATGATTTCTTCTTTAGAACCCCAATGCTACATTCTGTCTTCTCTAGAACCCCAATGCTACATTCTGTCTTCTTTAGAACCCCAAGGCTACATTCTGTCTTCTTTAGAACCCAAGGCTACATTCTGTCTTCTTTAGAACCCCAAGGCTACATTATTTATTCTTTAGAACCCCAAGACTACCTTCTGTCTTCTCTAGAACCCCAAGGCTACATTCTTTCTTCTTTAGAACCCCAAGGCTACATTCTTTCTTCTCTAGAACCCCAAGGCTACATTATTTCTTCTTTAGAACCCCAAGGCTACATTCTTTCTTCTCTTGTCTAGAACCCCAATGCTACATTCTGTCCTCTTTAGAACCCCAAGGCTACATTCTGTCTTCTTTAAAACCCCAAGGCTACATTATTTCTTCTTTAGAACCCCAAGGCTACATTCTGTCTTCTCTAGAACCCCAATGCTACATTCTGTCTTCTTTAGAACCCCAAGGCTACATTATTTCTTCTTTAGAACCCCAAGGCTACCTTCTGACTTCTTTAGAACCCCAAGACTAGCTTCTGTCTTCTCTAGAACCCCAAGGCTACATTCTGTCTTCTTTCATTCTTTCTTCTCTAGAACCCCAAGGCTACATTATGTCTTCTTTAGAACCCCAAGGCTACCTTCTGACTTCTTTAGAACCCCAAGGCTAGCTTCTGTCTTCTCTAGAACCCCAAGGCTACATTCTGTCTTCTTTAGAACCCCAAGGCTACATTATTTCTTCTTTAGAACCCCAATGCTACATTCTGTCTTCTCTAGAACCCCAATGCTACATTCTGCATTCTTTAGAACCCCAAGGCTACATTATTTCTTCTTTAGAACCCCAATGCTACATTCTGTCTTCTCTAGAACCCCAATGCTACATTATGTCTTCTTTAGAACCCCAAGGCTACATTCTGTCTTCTTTAGAACCCCAAGGCTACATTATTTCTTCTTTAGAACCCCAAGGCTACATTCTTTCTTCTCTTGTCTAGAACCCCAATGCTACATTCTGTCCTCTTTAGAACCCCAAGGCTACATTCTGTCTTCTTTAGAACCCCAAGGCTACATTATTTCTTCTTTAGAACCCCAATGCTACCTTCTGTCTTCTCTAGAACCCCAAGGCTACATTCTTTATTCTTTAGAACCCCAAGACTACATTCTTTCTACTCTAGAACCCCAAGGCTACATTCTTTCTTCTTTAGCACCCCAATGCTACATTCTGTCTTCTCTAGAACCCCAATGCTACATTCTTTCTTCTTTAGAACCCCAAGGCTACATTATTTCTTCTTTAGAACCCCAATGCTACATTCTGTCTTCTCTAGAACCCCAATGCTACATTCTGTCCTCTTTAGAACCCCAAGGCTACATTCTGTCTTCTTTAGAACCCCAAGGCTACATTATTTCTTCTTTAGAACCCCAAGGCTACCTTCTGTCTTCTCTAGAACCCCAAGGCTACATTCTTTCTTCTTTAGAACCCCAAGACTACATTCTTTCTACTCTAGAACCCCAAGGCTACATTCTGTATTCTCTAGAACCCCAAGGCTACATTCTGCATTCTTTAGAACCCCAAGGCTACATGATTTCTTCTTTAGAACCCCAATGCTACATTCTGTCTTCTCTAGAACCCCAATGCTACATTCTGTCTTCTTTAGAACCCCAAGGCTACATTCTGTCTTCTTTAGAACTCCAAGGCTACATTCTGTCTTCTTTAGAACCCCAAGGCTACATTATTTATTCTTTAGAACCCCAAGACTACCTTCTGTCTTCTCTAGAACCCCAAGGCTACATTCTTTCTTCTTTAGAACCCCAAGGCTACATTCTTTCTTCTCTAGAACCCCAAGGCTACATTATTTCTTCTTTAGAACCCCAAGGCTACATTCTTTCTTCTCTTGTCTAGAACCCCAATGCTACATTCTGTCCTCTTTAGAACCCCAAGGCTACATTCTGTCTTCTTTAAAACCCCAAGGCTACATTATTTCTTCTTTAGAACCCCAAGGCTACATTCTGTCTTCTCTAGAACCCCAAGGCTACATTCTTTCTACTCTAGAACCCCAAGGCTACATTCTGTCTTCTCTAGAACCCCAAGGCTACATTCTTTCTTCTCTAGAACCCCAAGGCTACATTATGTCTTCTTTAGAACCCCAAGGCTACCTTCTGACTTCTTTAGAACCCCAAGGCTAGCTTCTGTCTTCTCTAGAACCCCAAGGCTACATTCTGTCTTCTTTAGAACCCCAAGGCTACATTATTTCTTCTTTAGAACCCCAATGCTACATTCTGTCTTCTCTAGAACCCCAATGCTACATTCTGCATTCTTTAGAACCCCAAGGCTACATTATTTCTTCTTTAGAACCCCAATGCTACATTCTATCTTCTCTAGAACCCCAATGCTACATTCTGTCTTCTTTAGAACCCCAAGGCTACATTCTGTTTTCTTTAGAACCCCAAGGCTACATTATTTCTTCTTTAGAACCCCAAGGCTACATTCTTTCTTCTCTTGTCTAGAACCCCAATGCTACATTCTGTCCTCTTTAGAACCCCAAGGCTACATTCTGTCTTAATTAGAACCCCAAGGCTACATTATTTCTTCTTTAGAACCCCAAGGCTACCTTCTGTCTTCTCTAGAACCCCAAGGCTACATTCTTTATTCTTTAGAACCCCAAGACTACATTCTTTCTACTCTAGAACCCCAAGGCTACATTCTTTCTTCTTTAGCACCCCAATGCTACATTATGTCTTCTCTAGAACCCCAATGCTACATTCTGCATTCTTTAGAACCCCAAGGCTACATTATTTCTTCTTTAGAACCCCAATGCTACATTCTGTCTTCTTTAGAACCCCAATGCTACATCCTGTCTTCTTTAGAACCCCAAGGCTACATTCTGTCTTCTTTAGAACCTCAAGGCTACATTATTTCTTCTTTAGAACCCCAAGGCTACCTTCTGTCTCCTCTAGAACCCCAAGGCTACATTCTTTATTCTCTTGTCTAGAACCCCAAGGCTACATTCTGTCTTCTCTAGAACCCCAATGCTACATTCTGTCCTCTTTAGAACCCCAAGGCTACATTCTGTCTTCTTTAGAACCCCAAGGCTACATTATTTCTTCTTTAGAACCCCAAGGCTAGCTTCTGTCTTCTCTAGAACCCCAAGGCTACATTATGTCTTCTTTAGAACCCCAAGGCTAGCTTCTGTCTTCTCTAGAACCCCAAGGCTACAATCTTTATTCTTTAGAACCCCAAGACTACATTCTTTCTACTCTAGACCACCAAGGCTAAATTCTGTCTTCTCTAGAACCCCAAGGCTACATCTTTCTTCTTTAGCACCCCAATGCTACATTCTGTCTTCTCTAGAACCCCAATGCTACATTCTGTCCTCTTTAGAACCCCAAGGCTACATTCTGTCTTCTTTAGAACCCCAAGGCTACATTATTTCTTCTTTAGAACCCCAAGGCTAGCTTCTGTCTTCTCTAGAACCCCAAGGCTACATTATGTCTTCTTTAGAACCCCAAGGCTAGCTTCTGTCTTCTCTAGAACCCCAAGGCTACAATCTTTATTCTTTAGAACCCCAAGACTACATTCTTTCTACTCTAGACCCCCAAGGCTAAATTCTGTCTTCTCTAGAACCCCAAGGCTACATCTTTCTTCTTTAGCACCCCAATGCTACATTCTGTCTTCTCTAGAACCCCAATGCTACATTCTGTCTTCTTTAGAACCCCAAGGCTACATTCTGTCTTCTTTAGAACCTCAAGGCTACATTATTTCTTCTTTAGAACCCCAAGGCTACCTTCTGTCTTCTCTAGAACCCCAATGCTACATTCTGTCCTCTTTAGAACCCCAAGGCTACATTCTGTCTTCTTTAGAACCCCAAGGCTACATTATTTCTTCTTTAGAACCCCAAGGCTACCTTCTGTCTTCTCTAGAACCCCAAGGCTACATTATTTCTTCTTTAGAACCCCAAGGCTACATTCTGTCTTCTCTAGAACCCCAAGGCTACATTCTTTCTACTCTAGAACCCCAAGGCTACATTCTGTCTTCTCTAGAACCCCAAGGCTACATTCTTTCTACTCTAGAACCCCAAGGCTACATTATGTCTTCTTTAGAACCCCAAGGCTACCTTCTGACTTCTTTAGAACCCCAAGGCTAGCTTCTGTCTTCTCTAGAACCCCAATGCTACATTCTGTCCTCTTTAGAACCCCAAGGCTACATTCTGTCTTCTTTAAAACCCCAAGGCTACATTATTTCTTCTTTAGAACCCCTAGGCTACCTTCTGTCTTCTCTAGAACCCCAAGGCTACAATCTTTATTCTTTAGAACCCCAAGACTACATTCTTTCTACTCTAGAACCCCAAGGCTACATTCTGTCTTCTCTAGAACCCCAAGGCTACATCTTTCTTCTTTAGCACCCCAATGCTACATTCTGTCTTCTCTAGAACCCCAATGCTACATTCTGTCTTCTTTAGAACCCCAAGGCTACATTCTGTCTTCTCTAGAAACCCAATGCTACATTCTGTCTTCTTTAGAACCCCAAGGCTACATTCTGTCTTCTTTAGAACCCCAAGGCTACATTATTTCTTCTTCAGAACCCCAAGGCTACATTCTTTCTTCTCTTGTCTAGAACCCCAATGCTACATTCTGTCTTCTTTAGAACCCCAAGGCTACATTCTGTCTTCTTTAGAACCTCAAGGCTACATTATTTCTTCTTTAGAACCCCAAGGCTACCTTCTGTCTCCTCTAGAACCCCAAGGCTACATTCTGTCTTCTTTAGAACCCCAAGGCTACATTCTTTATTCTCTTGTCTAGAACCCCAAGGCTACATTCTGTCTTCTTTAGAACCCCAAGGCTACATTATTTCTTCTTTAGAACCCCAAGGCTACATTCTTTCTACTCTAGAACCCCAAGGCTACATTCTGTATTCTCTAGAACCCCAAGGCTACATTCTGCATTCTTTAGAACCCCAAGGCTACATTCTTTAGAACCCCAATGCTACATTCTGTCTTCTCTAGAACCCCAATGCTACATTCTGTCTTCTTTAGAACCCCAAGGCTACATTCTGTCTTCTTTAGAACTCCAAGGCTACATTCTGTCTTCTTTAGAACCCCAAGGCTACATTATTTATTCTTTAGAACCCCAAGACTACCTTCTGTCTTCTCTAGAACCCCAAGGCTACATTCTTTCTTCTTTAGAACCCCAAGGCTACATTCTTTCTTCTCTAGAACCCCAAGGCTACATTATTTCTTCTTTAGAACCCCAAGGCTACCTTCTGTCTTCTCTAGAACCCCAAGGCTACATTATTTATTCTTTAGAACCCCAAGACTACATTCTTTCTACTCTAGAACCCCAAGGCTACATTCTGTCTTCTCTAGAACCCCAAGGCTACATTCTTTCTTCTTTAGCACCCCAATGCTACATTCTGTCTTCTCTAGAACCCCAATGCTACATTCTGCATTCTTTAGAACCCCAAGGCTACATTATTTCTTCTTTAGAACCCCAATGCTACATTCTGTCTTCTCTAGAACCCCAATGCTACATTCTGTCTTCTTTAGAACCCCAAGGCTACATTATTTCTTCTTTAGAACCCCAAGGCTACCTTCTGTCTTCTCTAGAACCCCAAGGCTACAATCTTTCTTCTTTAGAACCCCTAGAACTGTCTTCCAAGGCTACATTCTGTCTTCTTTAGAACCCCAAGGCTAGCTTCTGTCTTCTCTAGAACCCCAAGGCTACATTCGGTCTTCTTTAGAACCACAAGGCTACATTATTTCTTCTTTAGAACCCAAAGGCTACATTCTTTCTTCTCTTGTCTAGAACCCCAATGCTACATTCTGTCCTCTTTAGAACCCCAAGGCTACATTCTGTCTTCTTTAAAACCCCAAGGCTACATTATTTCTTCTTTAGAACCCCAAGGCTACATTCTGTCTTCTCTAGAACCCCAAGGCTACATTCTTTCTACTCTAGAACCCCAAGGCTACATTCTGTCTTCTCTAGAACCCCAAGGCTACATTCTTTCTACTCTAGAACCCCAAGGCTACATTATGTCTTCTTTAGAACCCCAAGGCTACCTTCTGACTTCTTTAGAACCCCAAGGCTAGCTTCTGTCTTCTCTAGAACCCCAAGGCTACATTCTGTCTTCTTTAGAACCCCAAGGCTACATTATTTCTTCTTTAGAACCCCAATGCTACATTCTGTCTTCTCTAGAACCCCAATGCTACATTCTGCATTCTTTAGAACCCCAAGGCTACATTATTTCTTCTTTAGAACCCCAATGCTACATTCTGTCTTCTCTAGAACCCCAATGCTACATTCTGTCTTCTTTAGAACCCCAAGGCTACATTCTGTCTTCTTTAGAACCCCAAGGCTACATTATTTCTTCTTTAGAACCCCAAGGCTACATTCTTTCTTCTCTTGTCTAGAACCCCAATGCTACATTCTGTCCTCTTTAGAACCCCAAGGCTACATTCTGTCTTCTTTAGAACCCCAAGGCTACATTATTTCTTCTTTAGAACCCCAAGGCTACATTCTGTCTTCTCTAGAACCCCAAGGCTACATTCTTTCTTCTTTAGAACCCCAAGACTACATTCTTTCTACTCTAGAACCCCAAGGCTACATTCTTTCTTCTTTAGCACCCCAATGCTACATTCTGTCTTCTCTAGAACCCCAATGCTACATTCTGCATTCTTTAGAACCCCAAGGCTACATTATTTCTTCTTTAGAACCCCAATGCTACATTCTTTCTTCTCTAGAACCCCAATGCTACATCCTGTCTTCTTTAGAACCCCAAGGCTACCTTCTGTCTCCTCTAGAACCCCAAGGCTACATTCTTTCTTCTTTAGAACCCCAAGGCTACATTCTTTATTCTCTTGTCTAGAATCCCAAGGCTACATTCTGTCTTCTCTAGAACCCCAATGCTACATTCTGTCCTCTTTAGAACCCCAAGGCTACATTCTGTCTTCTTTAGAACCCCAAGGCTACATTATTTCTTCTTTAGAACCCAAAGGCTACATTCTTTCTACTCTAGAACCCCAAGGCTACATTCTGTATTCTCTAGAACCCCAAGGCTACATTCTGCATTCTTTAGAACCCCAAGGCTACATGATTTCTTCTTTAGAACCCCAATGCTACATTCTGTCTTCTCTAGAACCCCAATGCTACATTCTTTAGAACCCCAAGGCTACATTCTGTCTTCTTTAGAACCCCAAGGCTACATTCTGTCTTCTTTAGAACCCCAAGGCTACATTATTTCTTCTTTAGAACCCCAAGACTACCTTCTGTCTTCTCTAGAACCCCAAGGCTACATTCTTTCTTCTTTAGAACCCCAAGGCTACATTCTTTCTTCTCTAGAACCCCAAGGCTACATTATTTCTTCTTTAGAACCCCAAGGCTACCTTCTGTCTTCTCTAGAACCCCAAGGCTACATTCTTTATTCTTTAGAACCCCAAGACTACATTCTTTCTACTCTAGAACCCCAAGGCTACATTCTGTCTTCTCTAGAACCCCAAGGCTACATTCTTTCTTCTTTAGCACCCCAATGCTACATTCTGTCTTCTCTAGAACCCCAATGCTACATTCAGCATTCTTTAGAACCCCAAGGCTACATTATTTCTTCTTTAGAACCCCAATGCTACATTCTGTCTTCTCTAGAACCCCAATGCTACATTCTGTCTTCTTTAGAACCCCAAGGCTACATTATTTCTTCTTTAGAACCCCAAGGCTACCTTCTGTCTTCTCTAGAACCCCAAGGCTACATTCTTTCTTCTTTAGAACCCCAAGGCTAGCTTCTGTCTTCTCTAGAACCCCAAGGCTACATTCTGTCTTCTTTAGAACCCCAAGGCTAGCTTCTGTCTTCTCTAGAACCCCAAGGCTACATTCGGTCTTCTTTAGAACCACAAGGCTACATTATTTCTTCTTTAGAACCCAAAGGCTACATTCTTTCTTCTCTTCTCTAGAACCCCAAGGCTACATTCTTTCTACTCTAGAACCCCAAGGCTACATTCTGTCTTCTCTAGAACCCCAAGGCTACATTCTTTCTACTCTAGAACCCCAAGGCTACATTATGTCTTCTTTAGAACCCCAAGGCTACCTTCTGACTTATTTAGAACCCCAAGGCTACATTATTTCTTCTTTAGAACCCCAATGCTACATTCTGTCTTCTCTAGAACCCCAATGCTACATTCTGCATTCTTTAGAACCCCAAGGCTACATTCTGTCTTCTTTAGAACCCCAAGGCTACATTATTTCTTCTTTAGAACCCCAAGGCTACCTTCTGTCTTCTCTAGAACCCCAAGGCTACAATCTTTATTCTTTAGAACCCCAAGACTACATTCTTTCTACTCTAGAACCCCAAGGCTACATTCTGTCTTCTCTAGAACCCCAAGGCTACATCTTTCTTCTTTAGCACCCCAATGCTACATTCTGTCTTCTCTAGAACCCCAATGCTACATTCTGTCTTCTTTAGAACCCCAAGGCTACATTCTGTCGTCTTTAGAACCTCAAGGCTACATTATTTCTTCTTTAGAACCCCAAGGCTACCTTCTGTCTCCTCTAGAACCCCAATGCTACATTCTGTCCTCTTTAGAACCCCAAGGCTACATTCCGTCTTCTTTAGAACCCCAAGGCTACATTATTTCTTCTTTAGAACCCCAAGGCTACCTTCTGTCTTCTCTAGAACCCCAAGGCTACATTCTGTCTTCTTTAGAACCCCAAGGCTAGCTTCTGTCTTCTCTAGAACCCCAAGGCTACATTCGGTCTTCTTTAGAACCCCAAGGCTACATTCTGTCTTCTTTAAAACCCCAAGGCTACATTATTTCTTCTTTAGAACCCCAAGGCTACATTCTGTCTTCTCTAGAACCCCAAGGCTACATTCTTTCTACTCTAGAACCCCAAGGCTACATTCTGTCTTATCTAGAACCCCAAGGCTACATTCTTTCTACTCTAGAACCCCAAGGCTACATTATTTCTTCTTTAGAACCCCAAGGCTACATTCTGTCTTCTCTAGAACCCCAAGGCTACATTATTTCTACTCTAGAACCCCAAGGCTACATTCTGTCTTCTCTAGAACCCCAAGGCTACATTCTTTCTACTCTAGAACCCCAAGGCTACATTATTTCTTCTTTAGAACCCCAAGGCTACATTCTGTCTTCTCTAGAACCCCAAGGCTACATTCTTTCTACTCTAGAACCCCAAGGCTACATTCTGTCTTCTCTAGAACCCCAAGGCTACATTCTTTCTACTCTAGAACCCCAAGGCTACATTATGTCTTCTTTGGAACCCCAAGGCTACCTTCTGACTTCTTTAGAACCCCAAGGCTAGCTTCTGTCTTCTCTAGAACCCCAAGCCTACATTCTGTCTTCTTTAGAACCCCAAGGCTACATTATTTCTTCTTTAGAACCCCAATGCTACATTCTGTCTTCTCTAGAACCCCAATGCTACATTCTGCATTCTTTAGAACCCCAAGGCTACATTATTTCTTCTTTAGAACCCCAATGCTACATTCTGTCTTCTCTAGAACCCCAATGCTACATTCTGTCTTCTTTAGAACCCCAAGGCTACATTCTGTCTTCTTTAGAACCCCAAGGCTACATTATTTCTTCTTTAGAACCCCAAGGCTACATTCTTTCTTCTCTTGTCTAGAACCCCAATGCTACATTCTGTCCTCTTTAGAACCCCAAGGCTACATTCTGTCTTCTTTAGAACCCCAAGGCTACATTATTTCTTCTTTAGAACCCCAAGGCTACCTTCTGTCTTCTCTAGAACCCCAAGGCTACATTCTTTATTCTTTAGAACCCCAAGACTACATTCTTTCTACTCTAGAACCCCAAGGCTACATTCTTTCTTCTTTAGCACCCCAATGCTACATTCTGTCTTCTCTAGAACCCCAATGCTACATTCTGCATTATTTAGAACCCCAAGGCTACATTATTTCTTCTTTAGAACCCCAAAGCTACCTTCTGTCTTCTCTAGAACCCCAAGGCTACATTCTTTCTTCTTTAGAACCCCAAGGCTAGCTTCTGTCTTCTCTAGAACCCCAAGGCTACATTCTGTCTTCTTTAGAACCCCAAGGCTAGCTTCTGTCTTCTCTAGAACCCCAAGGCTACATTCGGTCTTCTTTAGAACCACAAGGCTACATTATTTCTTCTTTAGAACCGAAAGGCTACATTCTTTCTTCTCTTGTCTAGAACCCCAATGCTACATTCTGTCCTCTTTAGAACCCCAAGGCTACATTCTGTCTTCTTTAAAACCCCAAGGCTACATTATTTCTTCTTTAGAACCCCAAGGCTACATTCTGTCTTCTCTAGAACCCCAAGGCTACATTCGTTCTACTCTAGAACCCCAAGGCTACATTCTGTCTTCTCTAGAACCCCAAGGCTACATTCTTTCTACTCTAGAACCCCAAGGCTACATTATGTCTTCTTTAGAACCCCAAGGCTACCTTCTGACTTCTTTAGAACCCCAAGGCTAGCTTCTGTCTTCTCTAGAACCCCAAGGCTACATTCTGTCTTCTTTAGAACCCCAAGGCTACATTATTTCTTCTTTAGAACCCCAATGCTACATTCTTTCTACTCTAGAACCCCAAGGCTACATTCTTTCTTCTTTAGCACCCCAATGCTACATTCTGTCTTCTCTAGAACCCCAATGCTACATTCTGCATTATTTAGAACCCCAAGGCTACATTATTTCTTATTTAGAACCCCAAAGCTACCTTCTGTCTTCTCTAGAACCCCAAGGCTACATTCTGTCTTCTTTAGAACCCCAAGGCTACATTATTTCTTCTTTAGAACCCCAAGGCTACCTTCTGACTTCTTTAGAACCCCAAGGCTAGCTTCTGTCTTCTCTAGAACCCCAAGGCTACATTCTGTCTTCTTTAGAACTCCAAGGCTACATTATTTCTTCTTTAGAACCCCAATGCTACATTCTGTCTTCTCTAGAACCCCAATGCTACATTCTGCATTCTTTAGAACCCCAAGGCTACATTATTTCTTCTTTAGAACCCCAATGCTACATTCTGTCTTCTCTAGAACCCCAATGCTACATTCTGTCTTCTTTAGAACCCCAAGGCTACATTCTGTCTTCTTTAGAACCCCAAGGCTACATAATTTCTTCTTTAGAACCCCAAGGCTACATTCTTTCTTCTCTTGTCTAGAACCCCAATGCTACATTCTGTCCTCTTTAGAACCCCAAGGCTACATTCTGTCTTCTTTAGAACCCCAAGGCTACATTATTTCTACTCTAGAACCCCAAGGCTACATTCTGTCTTCTCTAGAACCCCAAGGCTACATCTTTCTTCTTTCAATGCTACATTCTGTCTTCTCTAGAACCCCAATGCTACATTCTGTCTTCTTTAGAACCCCAAGGCTACATTCTGTCTTCTTTAGAACCTCAAGGCTACATTATTTCTTCTTTAGAACCCCAAGGCTACCTTCTGTCTCCTCTAGAACCCCAATGCTACATTCTGTCCTCTTTAGAACCCCAAGGCTACATTCCGTCTTCTTTAGAACCCCAAGGCTACATTATTTCTTCTTTAGAACCCCAAGGCTACCTTCTGTCTTCTCTAGAACCCCAAGGCTACATTCTTTCTTCTTTAGAACCCCAAGGCTAGCTTCTGTCTTCTCTAGAACCCCAAGGCTACATTCTGTCTTCTTTAGAACCCCAAGGCTAGCTTCTGTCTTCTCTAGAACCCCAAGGCTACATTCGGTCTTCTTTAGAACCACAAGGCTACATTATTTCTTCTTTAGAACCCAAAGGCTACATTCTTTCTTCTCTTGTCTAGAACCCCAATGCTACATTCTGTCCTCTTTAGAACCCCAAGGCTACATTCTGTCTTCTTTAAAACCCCAAGGCTACATTATTTCTTCTTTAGAACCCCAAGGCTACATTCTGTCTTCTCTAGAACCCCAAGGCTACATTCTTTCTACTCTAGAACCCCAAGGCTACATTCTGTCTTCTCTAGAACCCGAAGGCTACATTCTTTCTACTCTAGAACCCCAAGGCTACATTATGTCTTCTTTAGAACCCCAAGGCTACCTTCTGACTTCTTTAGAACCCCAAGGCTAGCTTCTGTCTTCTCTAGAACCCCAAGGCTACATTCTGTCTTCTTTAGAACCCCAAGGCTACATTATTTCTTCTTTAGAACCCCAATGCTACATTCTGTCTTCTCTAGAACCCCAATGCTACATTCTGCATTCTTTAGAACCCCAAGGCTACATTATTTCTTCTTTAGAATCCCAATGCTACATTCTGTCTTCTCTAGAACCCCAATGCTACATTCTGTCTTCTTTAGAACCCCAAGGCTACATTCTGTCTTCTTTAGAACCCCAAGGCTACATTATTTCTGCTTTAGAACCCCAAGGCTACATTCTTTCTTCTCTTGTCTAGAACCCCAATGCTACATTCTGTCCTCTTTAGAACCCCAAGGCTACATTCTGTCTTCTTTAGAACCCCAAGGCTACATTATTTCTTCTTTAGAACCCCAAGGCTACCTTCTGTCTTCTCTAGAACCCCAAGGCTACATTCTTTATTCTTTAGAACCCCAAGACTACATTCTTTCTACTCTAGAACCCCAAGGCTACATTCTTTCTTCTTTAGCACCCCAATGCTACATTCTGTCTTCTCTAGAACCCCAATGCTACATTCTGCATTATTTAGAACCCCAAGGCTACATTATTTCTTCTTTAGAACCTCAAAGCTACCTTCTGCCTTCTCTAGAACCCCAAGGCTACATTCTTTCTTCTTTAGAACCCCAAGGCTAGCTTCTGTCTTCTTTAGAACCCCAAGGCTACATTATTTCTTCTTTAGAACCCCAATGCTACATTCTTTCTACTCTAGAACCCCAAGGCTACATTCTTTCTTCTTTAGCACCCCAATGCTACATTCTGTCTTCTCTAGAACCCCAATGCTACATTCTGCATTATTTAGAACCCCAAGGCTACATTATTTCTTCTTTAGAACCCAAAGCTACCTTCTGTCTTCTCTAGAACCCCAAGGCTACATTCTGTCTTCTTTAGAACCCCAAGGCTACATTATTTCTTCTTTAGAACCCCAAGGCTACCTTCTGACTTCTTTAGAACCCCAAGGCTAGCTTCTGTCTTCTCTAGAACCCCAAGGCTACATTCTGTCTTCTTTAGAACCCCAAGGCTACATTATTTCTTCTTTAGAACCCCAATGCTACATTCTGTCTTCTCTAGAACCCCAATGCTACATTCTGCATTCTTTAGAACCCCAAGGCTACATTATTTCTTCTTTAGAACCCCAATGCTACATTCTGTCTTCTCTAGAACCCCAATGCTACATTCTGTCTTCTTTAGAACCCCAAGGCTACATTCTGTCTTCTTTAGAACCCCAAGGCTACATTATTTCTTCTTTAGAACCCCAAGGCTACATTCTTTCTTCTCTTGTCTAGAACCCCAATGCTACATTCTGTCCTCTTTAGAACCCCAAGGCTACATTCTGTCTTCTTTAGAACCCCAAGGCTACATTATTTCTACTCTAGAACCCCAAGGCTACATTCTGTCTTCTCTAGAACCCCAAGGCTACATCTTTCTTCTTTAGCACCCCAATGCTACATTCTGTCTTCTCTAGAACCCCAATGCTACATTCTGTCTTCTTTAGAACCCCAAGGCTACATTCTGTCTTCTTTAGAACCTCAAGGCTACATTATTTCTTCTTTAGAACCCCAAGGCTACCTTCTGTCTCCTCTAGAACCCCAATGCTACATTCTGTCCTCTTTAGAACCCCAAGGCTACATTCCGTCTTCTTTAGAACCCCAAGGCTACATTATTTCTTCTTTAGAACCCCAAGGCTACCTTCTGTCTTCTCTAGAACCCCAAGGCTACATTCTTTCTTCTTTAGAACCCCAAGGCTAGCTTCTGTCTTCTCTAGAACCCCAAGGCTACATTATGTCTTCTTTAGAACCCCAAGGCTAGCTTCTGTCTTCTCTAGAACCCCAAGGCTACATTCGGTCTTCTTTAGAACCACAAGGCTACATTATTTCTTCTTTAGAACCCAAAGGCTACATTCTTTCTTCTCTTGTCTAGAACCCCAATGCTACATTCTGTCCTCTTTAGAACCCCAAGGCTACATTCTGTCTTCTTTAAAACCCCAAGGCTACATTATTTCTTCTTTAGAACCCCAAGGCTACATTCTGTCTTCTCTAGAACCCCAAGGCTACATTCTTTCTACTCTAGAACCCCAAAGCTACATTCTGTCTTCTCTAGAACCCCAAGGCTACATTCTTTCTACTCTAGAACCCCAAGGCTACATTATGTCTTCTTTAGAACCCCAAGGCTACCTTCTGACTTCTTTAGAACCCCAAGGCTAGCTTCTGTCTTTCTAGAACCCCAAGGCTACATTCTGTCTTCTTTAGAACCCCAAGGCTACATTATTTCTTCTTTAGAACCCCAATGCTACATTCTGTCTTCTCTAGAACCCCAATGCTACATTCTGCATTCTTTAGAACCCCAAGGCTACATTATTTCTTCTTTAGAACCCCAATGCTACATTCTGTCTTCTCTAGAACCCCAATGCTACATTCTGTCTTCTTTAGAACCCCAAGGCTACATTCTGTCTTCTTTAGAACCCCAAGGCTACATTATTTCTTCTTTAGAACCCCAAGGCTACATTCTTTCTTCTCTTGTCTAGAACCCCAATGCTACATTCTGTCCTCTTTAGAACCCCAAGGCTACATTATGTCTTCTTTAGAACCCCAAGGCTACATTATTTCTTCTTTAGAACCCCAAGGCTAGCTTCTGTCTTCTCTAGAACCCCAAGGCTACATTCTGTCTTCTTTAGAACCCCAAGGCTACATTATTTCTTCTTTAGAACCCCAATGCTACATTCTGTCTTCTCTAGAACCCCAATGCTACATTCTGCATTCTTTAGAACCCCAAGGCTACATTATTTCTTCTTTAGAAC
Source organism: Oncorhynchus nerka (assembly GCF_034236695.1). Classification (NCBI taxonomy): domain Eukaryota; kingdom Metazoa; phylum Chordata; class Actinopteri; order Salmoniformes; family Salmonidae; genus Oncorhynchus; species Oncorhynchus nerka. The sequence continues at coordinate 17,866 of NW_027039956.1, forward strand.
CCCAAGGCTACCTTCTGACTTCTTTAGAACCCCAAGGCTAGCTTCTGTCTTCTCTAGAACCCCAAGGCTACATTCTGTCTTCTTTAGAACCCCAAGGCTACATTATTTCTTCTTTAGAACCCCAATGCTACATTCTGTCTTCTCTAGAACCCCAATGCTACATTCTGTTTTCTTTAGAACCCCAAGGCTACATTCTGTCTTCTTTAGAACCCCAAGGCTACATTATTTCTTCTTTAGAACCCCAAGGCTACATTCTTTCTTCTCTTGTCTAGAACCCCAATGCTACATTCTGTCCTCTTTAGAACCCCAAGGCTACATTCTGCATTCTTTAGAACCCCAAGGCTACATTATTTCTTCTTTAGAACCCCAATGCTACATTCTGTCTTCTCTAGAACCCCAATGCTACATTTTGTCTTCTTTAGAACCCCAAGGCTACATTCTGTCTTCTTTAGAACCCCAAGGCTACATTATTTATTCTTTAGAACCCCAAGGCTACATTCTTTCTTCTCTTGTCTAGAACCCCAATGCTACATTCTGTCCTCTTTAGAACCCCAAGGCTACATTCTGTCTTCTTTAGAACCCCAAGGCTACATTATTTCTTCTTTAGAACCCCAAGGCTACCTTCTGTCTTCTCTAGAACCCCCAGGATACATTCTTTATTCTTTAGAACCCCAAGACTACATTCTTTCTACTCTAGAACCCCAAGGCTACATTCTTTCTTCTTTAGCACCCCAATGCTACATTCTGTCTTCTCTAGAACCCCAATGCTACATTCTGCATTCTTTAGAACCCCAAGGCTACATTATTTCTTCTTTAGAATCCCAAGGCTACCTTCTGTCTTCTCTAGAACCCCAAGGCTACATTCTTTCTTCTTTAGAACCCCAAGGCTAGCTTCTGTCTTCTCTAGAACCCCAAGGCTACATTCTGTCTTCTTTAGAACCCCAAGGCTAGCTTCTGTCTTCTCTAGAACCCCAAGGCTACATTCGGTCTTCTTTAGAACCACAAGGCTACATTATTTCTTCTTTAGAACCCAAAGGCTACATTCTTTCTTCTCTTGTCTAGAACCGCAATGCTACATTCTGTCCTCTTTAGAACCCCAAGGCTACATTCTGTCTTCTTTAAAACCCCAAGGCTACATTATTTCTTCTTTAGAACCCCAAGGCTATATTCTGTCTTCTCTAGAACCCCAAGGCTACATTATTTCTTCTTTAGAACCCCAATGCTACATTCTGTCTTCTCTAGAACCCCAAGGCTACATTCTTTCTACTCTAGAACCCCAAGGCTACATTATGTCTTCTTTAGAACCCCAAGGCTACCTTCTGACTTCTTTAGAACCCCAAGGCTAGCTTCTGTCTTCTCTAGAACCCCAAGGCTACATTCTGTCTTCTTTAGAACCCCAAGGCTACATTATTTCTTCTTTAGAACCCCAATGCTACATTCTGTCTTCTCTAGAACCCCAATGCTACATTCTGCATTCTTTAGAACCCCAAGGCTACATTATTTCTTATTTAGAACACCAATGCTACATTCTGTCTTCTCTAGAACCCCAATGCTACATTCTGTCTTCTTTAGAACCCCAAGGCTACATTATTTCTTCTTTAGAACCCCAAGGCTACATTATTTCTTCTTTAGAACCCCAAGGCTACATTCTTTCTTCTCTTGTCTAGAACCCCAATGCTACATTCTGTCCTCTTTAGAACCCCAAGGCTACATTCTGTCTTCTTTAGAACCCCAAGGCTACATTATTTCTTCTTTAGAACCCCAAGGCTACCTTCTGTCTTCTCTAGAACCCCAAGGCTACATTCTTTATTCTTTAGAACCCCAAGACTACATTCTTTCTACTCTAGAACCCCAAGGCTACATTCTTTCTTCTTTAGCACCCCAATGCTACATTCTGTCTTCTCTAGAACCCCAATGCTACATTCTGTCTTCTCTAGAACCCCAAGGCTACATTCTGTCTTCTTTAGAACCCCAAGGCTAGCTTCTGTCTTCTCTAGAACCCCAAGGCTACATTCGGTCTTCTTTAGAACCACAAGGCTACATTATTTCTTCTTTAGAACCCAAAGGCTACATTCTAGAACCTCAATGCTACATTCTGTCCTCTTTAGAACCCCAAGGCTACATTCTGTCTTCTTTAAAACCCCAAGGCTACATTATTTCTTCTTTAGAACCCCAAGGCTACATTCTGTCTTCTCTAGAACCACAAGGCTACATTCGTTCTACTCTAGAACCCCAAGGCTACCTTCTGTCTTCTCTAGAACCCCAAGGCTACATTCTTTCTTCTTTAGAACCCCAAGGCTAGCTTCTGTCTTCTCTAGAACCCCAAGGCTACATTCTGTCTTCTTTAGAACCCCAAGGCTAGCTTCTGTCTTCTCTAGAACCCCAAGGCTACATTCGGTCTTCTTTAGAACCACAAGGCTACATTATTTCTTCTTTAGAACCCAAAGGCTACATTCTTTCTTCTCTTGTCTAGAACCTCAATGCTACATTCTGTCCTCTTTAGAACCCCAAGGCTACATTCTGTCTTCTTTAAAACCCCAAGGCTACATTCTTTCTTCTTTAGCACCCCAATGCTACATTCTGTCTTCTCTAGAACCCCAATGCTACATTCTGCATTCTTTAGAACCCCAAGGCTACATTATTTCTTCTTTAGAACCCCAATGATACATTCTGTCTTCTCTAGAACCCCAATGCTACATTCTGCATTCTTTAGAACCCCAAGGCTACATTATTTCATCTTTAGAACCCCAATGCTACATTCTGTCTTCTCTAGAACCCCAATGCTACATTCTGTCTTCTTTAGAACCCCAAGGCTACATTCTGTCTTCTTTAGAACCCCAATGCTACATTCTGTCTTCTTTAGAACCCCAAGGCTACATTATTTCTTCTTTAGAACCCCAAGACTACCTTCTGTCTTCTCTAGAACCCCAAGGCTACATTCTTTATTCTTTAGAACCCCAAGGCTACATTCTTTCTTCTCTTGTCTAGAACCCCAAGGCTACATTCTGTCATTCAATGCTACATTCTGTCCTCTTTAGAACCCCAAGGCTACATTCTGTCTTCTTTAGAACCCCAAGGCTACATTATTTCTTCTTTAGAACCCCAAGGCTACCTTCTGTCTTCTCTAGAACCCCAAGGCTACATTCTTTATTCTTTAGAACCCCAAGACTACATTCTTTCTACTCTAGAACCCCAAGGCTACATTCTGTCTTCTCTAGAACCCCAAGGCTACATTCTGTCTTCTCTAGAACCCCAAGGCTACATTCTTTCTTCTTTAGCACCCCAATGCTACATTCTGTCTTCTCTAGAACCCCAATGCTACATTCTGCATTCTTTAGAACCCCAAGGCTACATGATTTATTCTTTAGAACCCCAATGCTACATTCTGTCTTCTCTAGAACCCCAATGCTACATTCTGTCTTCTTTAGACCCCCAAGACTACATTCTTTCTACTCTAGAACCCCAAGGCTACATTCTGTCTTCTCTAGAACCCCAAGGCTACATTCTTTCTTCTTTAGCACCCCAATGCTACATTCTGTCTTCTCTAGAACCCCAATGCTACATTCTGCATTCTTTAGAACCCCAAGGCTACATTATTTCTTCTTTAGAACCCCAATGCTACATTCTGTCTTCTCTAGAACCCCAATGCTACATTCTGTCTTCTTTAGAACCCCAAGGCTACATTCTGTCTTCTTTAGAACCTCAAGGCTACATTATTTCTTCTTTAGAACCCCAAGGCTACCTTCTGTCTCCTCTAGAACCCCAAGGCTACATTCTTTCTTCTTTAGAACCCCAAGGCTACATTCTTTCTTCTCTTGTCTAGAACCCCAAGGCTACATTCTGTCTTCTCTAGAACCCCAATGCTACATTCTGTCCTCTTTAGAACCCCAAGGCTACATTCTGTCTTCTTTAGAACCCCAAGGCTACATTATTTCTTCTTTAGAACCCCAAGGCTACCTTCTGTCTTCTCTAGAACCCCAAGGCTACATTCTTTATTCTTTAGAACCCCAAGACTACATTCTTTCTACTCTAGAACCCCAAGGCTACATTCTGTCTTCTCTAGAACCCCAAGGCTACATTCTTTCATTCAATGCTACATTCTTCTCTCTAGAACCCCAATGCTACATTCTGCATTCTTTAGAACCCCAAGGCTACATTATTTCTTCTTTACAACCCCAATGCTACATTCTGTCTTCTCTAGAACCCCAATGCTACATTCTGTCTTCTTTAGAACCCCAAGGCTACATTCTGTCTTCTTTAGAACCTCAAAGCTACATTATTTATTCTTTAGAACCCCAAGACTACCTTCTGTCTTCTCTAGAACCCCAAGGCTACATTCTTTCTTCTTTAGAACCCCAAGGCTACATTATTTCTTCTCTAGAACCCCAAGGCTACATTATTTCTTCTTTAGAACCCCAAGGCTACCTTCTGTCTTCTCTAGAACCCCAAGGCTACATTATTTATTCTTTAGAACCCCAAGACTACATTCTTTCTACTCTAGAACCCCAAGGCTACATTATGTCTTCTCTAGAACCCCAAGGCTACATTCTTTCTTCTTTAGCACCCCAATGCTACATTCTGTCTTCTCTAGAACCCCAATGCTACATTCTGCATTCTTTAGAACCCCAAGGCTACATTATTTCTTCTTTAGAACCCCAATGCTACATTCTGTCTTCTCTAGAACCCCAATGCTACATTCTGTCTTCTTTAGAACCCCAAGGCTACATTCTGTCTTCTTTAGAACCTCAAGGCTACATTATTTCTTCTTTAGAACCCCAATGCTACCTTCTGTCTCCTCTAGAACCCCAAGGCTACATTCTTTCTTCTTTAGAACCCCAAGGCTACATTCTTTCTTCTCTTGTCTAGAACCCCAATGCTACATTCTGTCCTCTTTAGAACCCCAAGGCTACATTCTGTCTTCTTTAGAACCCCAAGGCTACATTATTTCTTCTTTAGAACCCCAAGGCTACCTTCTGTCTTCTCTAGAACCCCAAGGCTACATTCTTTATTCTTTAGAACCCCAAGACTACATTCTTTCTACTCTAGAAGCCCAAGTCTACATTCTGTCTTCTCTAGAACCCCAAGGCTACATTCTTTCTTCTTTAGCACCCCAATGCTACATTCTGTCTTCTCTAGAACCCCAATGCTACATTCTGCATTCTTTAGAACCCCAAGGCTACATTATTTCTTCTTTAGAACCCCAATGCTACATTCTGTCTTCTCTAGAACCCCAATGATACATTCTGTCTTCTTTAGAACCCCAAGGCTACATTCTGTCTTCTTTAGAACCTCAAGGCTACATTATTTCTTCTTTAGAACCCCAAGGCTACCTTCTGTCTCCTCTAGAACCCCAAGGCTACATTCTTTCTTCTTTAGAACCCCAAGGCTACATTCTTTCTTCTCTTGTCTAGAACCCCAAGGCTACATTCTGTCTTCTCTAGAACCCCAATGCTACATTCTGTCCTCTTTAGAACCCCAAGGCTACATTCTGTCTTCTTTAGAACCCCAAGGCTACATTATTTCTTCTTTAGAACCCCAAGGCTACCTTCTGTCTTCTCTAGAACCCCAAGGCTACATTCTTTCTTCTTTAGAACCCCAAGACTACATTCTTTCTACTCTAGAACCCCAAGGCTACATTCTGTCTTCTCTAGAACCCCAAGGCTACATTCTTTCTTCTTTAGCACCCCAAGGCTACATTCTTTCTTCTCTTTTCTAGAACCCCAAGGCTACATTCTGTCTTCTCTAGAACCCCAAGGCTGCCTCCTGTCTTCTCTTTGATCATCACATGACTAATCCTAAACTGTCAGGTCTAGCGGGATCTGTATGCCACCACCAGTGGGCAAAGTGTGTGTATGCGTGTGTGTAACACCTGTGGCACAGTGCTAGCCCAAATGTCTCTGACTGTGATGCTGCTGACACGAACCAAGGGATAGCCACGGTTGAAATTGACTGCGCACCCACGGAAATTGAATTTGTATAATACGCCGGTGACCCCACAGGGGGGTGGGGGTTAACTTGATCACTCTTTGTTGCAGAGAATTTTCCTGGTGCATCACGAAAATCAAATGAGCCTCATGAGTGGCTGAAAATTAGTTGTTCTCTTTCCCCCCATGTTTCCCCCATGTGGGGGCAGTTGAGTCATTGGGATCAGGACTTCCTATCAAAATAATGTTAACTCTCGCTCGCTCAAACGATAGGACTATGTCCTATTACTGCAACATTAAAATGTACAAAAATGAATCTGAAATGCAGCCATACACATCAAAAACTATCATATTATATAGCTTAATAACACCAGATAGACATTGGTTAACACTATTCTACGACATGCCAGTGTTTAGTGTATCCTAAGGTAACAAATTAACTGTTAAAATTGAGTTCAGTTGTGGCCTGGAGTGGCCTAGCAGTTAGGGCTGCTACCTTCAGTGCGCACATATAAGCCTACCGTGTGGGCATGTGTTCGGTTCCAGCTCAAAGCCCTTCTGGCATAAAAAACTGAATCCCGATTGACTTGATGTAGTTACACATTTCAAATATGGACAGTCCAGTCTTGATAAGAAATTAACATACCAGACACTTTTGGTTAACATAAATAGGAAACAAATAAAATACTAAGTTGTTGCGATGACAATACCACCCATAGGGCCAATATATCTTGGGGGCGATAATAGTTGCAATTGAGATCATTTGTGTGGGTGAATTTAGCGCGTATGTTGGTTTAATGAGACATCAGCTGGTGATAATAAGGAGGCTGCCTTTTAAGGTAGAATTGGCATGTCCCAATCCCATGTATCCTTCACCGGGGAGGCTTTCCCATAATAAAGGTAGTTGTGTCTTCAGCAACTTGAACCAGCAGTGAAGTTTGAGCAGTGAGGTTAATTTCTCTCTCCTTGTCTTTGCTTGTTCGGACATACAAACCTGACACCACACAGATGTAAGGAACTTGTTGTTAACTTCCCAGCCACCAGGACAATCATCATATCCCAGGATATAATCCAGGAGAAATATTTCAACCCTGCAGGCGCTACACAAAACGCTGAAATAAAATATAAAACATGCATTACCTTTGACGAGGTTCTTTTGTTGGCACTCCAATATGTCACATAAACATCACAATTGGTCCTTTTGTTCAATTAATTCTGTCCATATATATCCAAAATGTCCATTTATAAAGCGTGTTTGATCCAGAAAAAAACTGCTTGCAAAAAACGTCACTACAAAATATTTCAAAAGTTGCCTATAAACTTTGCCAAAATATTTCAAACTACTTTTGTAATACAACTTTAGGTATTTTTAAACGTTAATAATCGATCAAATTGTAGACGGGGCAATCTGTGTTCAATGCAGGAATGAAAACAAACCAGCGCTGCTTTTCACGTCCTGCACAACTCACAAAAGTGTTACCCAGTTCCGAGTGGCCTACTTCTTCATTGCACAAAGGAATAACCTCAACCAAATTCCAAAGAAAACAGGTTCCTATGAAATATCCCTTGACAATTACAATTCAGAGAACAGAGAGGGGGAAAAAAATAATCTGAACAGTTAGTCCTCATGGTTTTGCCTGCTACATAAATTCTGTCATACTCACAGACATGATTCAAACAGTTTTAGAAACTTCAGAGTGTTTTCTATCCAAATCTATGAATAATATGCATATCTTATATTCTTGGCATGAGTAGCAGGAAGTTGAAATTGGGCACGCTATTTATCCAAAAGTGAAAATTCTGCCCCCTAGTCCCAAGAGGTTAATCAATTTAGATTGCATCATATCAACTTTCAGTATTATTTATCAGTGAATGTAAAACCATGTTATTTTGAACATCGGTGTCATTTAATATTATGCACTGGTATGATAGTTGTTATTTTTATTATTTCTAGTGTGTTTTGTTCTACCTCATGTTATTTTAAGAACTACATCGATATGTATTGCTGCATTGTTGTGTTTAGCGCTTGCAAGAAAAGCATTTCGCTGTACTTGTGAATGTGATATTAAAACTTGAAACTGTGTAAATATTCACAACGCAAGCCTACTCATTAGAAAAAACATCAGCTCTAATACAATACTAGCTTCACAGTGAAACACCACTATTCTGTCTATGAATCATTCTTGAACAGTCAGTAAAATAGATTATTTAGCTAAGTGTCCCAAAAAACCATGTATGATATCATACATGCAAGCTTGCCTGTCATGTCCACCATGATGGAGCAGCAGACCAAGTAATATGCGAGAGGAGGACCTTGTACAGTAGGATAATTGTTCTGGTCGGTGTCAACTTCATTCATTAACAAGTACTGAGGAGATCGATTCTGTAACTTGTTTACTTGTTATTCCTGTCAGATATTTAAATGTTGGGATAGCTGTTCACTAAATTGCTATCACTAGTTGGTCACACTGCTATAGTGGTTCAAATGTGGCTACAAAAGCGTCGCGCTGGGTGGAATGTCAATGTGTTATCACGTGATGCTGCCTTTGAATCCCATCCCAAATGGCAGTAACCTAGTGGAAAAGTGCTAACTACAAATGTAGGTGCGTTCGGAGGCAGGTAGATTACTGCCTTTTGGATTGGTTAAATAATAACAGTTGACTACACCAACATTAGTTTCCTACAAACACCTCTTCCAGCTGCCCCCTGGCAGCAATTTTAAATATTCAATATTAATTGATCCTGGAACGAAATGGTCATTTAAGATCTGACATCTGTAGTTGTGTGACATGACAGAAAATATCTGACATCTGTAGCTGTGTGACATGACAGAAAATATGTGACATTTGTAGCTGTGAGGCATGACAGAAAATATCTGACATCTGTAGCTGTGTGACATGACAGAAAATATCTGACATCTGTAGCTGTGAGGCATGACATAAAACTACTTTTATGTATGATATCATGCATGCAAGCTTGCCTGTCATGTCAAGCTTGCATGCATGAGGCCTTCTCAAATCAAATCAAATCTTATTGGTCACATACACATGGTTAGCAGATGTTATTGCGAGTGTAGCGAAATGTTTATAAATGCTTATATGACTTCATCACAGCACATGCCTGTGCAGGACTCCTGAGTGTGTGTGTTTGTCATTTCTAATGGCACATTGTTATATCGTACAACGTATATTTTAGAGTAAATGAATCAGACACAGAACGTTCCCTCATTAAGTTAAAAGAGCCGTGCTGTGCCACAAAAGTACATGGTGCTACGGAGACAGGCAAGAGACAGAGACACAGAGAGAGAGAGAGAGAGAGAGAGAGAGAGAGAGAGAGAGAGAGAAAGACAGAGAGAGAGAGAGAGAGAGAGAGAGAGAGAGAGAGAGAGAGAGAGATGAAGCGAGAGAGAAAGAGACACACACAATTACCAAGTACTCAATGTCATCTTATGACTGAAGCAATTACGCAACTGTTCTTAAATATATAATTACCAACATAACATAGCAAATGTTAGGTACCCAACAAAGCGCTGTGTTTAGAGGCAGTCATCTTTACCTCACAAAAGCATAATATAATACAGAACATTAATAGACAAGTACAGCTCTAGGATAGAACTACATCAAAATGTCACAAAGAACATTTCTTCTGTTATTGATAACATTGATAATCATTTATCGTCTGGGCGACAAACCACGACTCCGAGTTTTACGATAATGTCTTATGTCGTGATGGGTCACCTGACCTGCAGCGGCATAGGACTGGTGCAGACGAATCAGGGCCACGGACTAGAGATAACCTGCCACTCATCACATCACATTCAATGTCATGGCACAGTGACAGAGCCCACCCCCTGTCTGCCCTCTGTCCTGCTGCATGGGGCTGGAAGGGTTAACAATGTTAACCAAGGTGGATTTACTTTATACATATACAATACACATACAACATATTATAATAGAATGCATTCTGTGGATCCGTATCTCATCACATCCTATCACAAAGCAGAGCCTGGTCCTCAGACAGAGATTTTCTGTCTGTCTCTCTCGTTGTTGAAACATAGAAATAAGTCCAACATTCATTTACCCAAGTACATGTATTTTTCCTTAATGTTTCGGTACAAGACCTTTTTCAAGACATAGTGTCTGTCTACCTACAATTTACACTTAAAAAATGTCCTGTTGTTTTCTACGGTAACTTACTGGCAGCCTGTTACTTACCATAAAAAAAGGTACAGTATGTTACCATACCGTATTTTATGGTATCCAATACTGTTACTGTAATTGCTTTATATTACCAATAATTATACTGCAATCATTTTACGTTAACAAATACTCTTACTGTAATCTTTGATACTGTTGTTTTACAGTAACTTGGAGGCAATTGGCTGCAAGCAAGTTACTGTAAAATCAGAGCAGTACATTACTGCAAAATATACTGTATTATGCTGTAAAAGAAATGACACTCTAATTGTAATAAATGAATTAATGAATTAATAAATTAATACATTAAATACATTGATGGGAGGTGAGGAGTGTATTTTACAGTATTTTACTGTAATTACATGGGATTGGTGGAAGCAGGTTGGCTGCTAGGTTATGTGTTTTCATAATACAGCATATGAATATTTGGTATTTTAAAATCACTTACATTTTTAGAGGCCTCAACAAAGGCTTCCAAACTGGCAGTGACTGCAGGACAAAACAGACCAAAGGACATGGCAATTATTATAATTGTTTTATTTGATTAAACTAGGCAAGTCAGTTAAGTACTATATTTAGTACTATATCTCTTGACACAATGATGAAAATAATCATGGCCTCTAAACCTTCAAGCTTCATACTGGACCCTATTTCAACTAAACTACCTAAAGAGCTGCTTCCTGTGCTTGGCCCTCCTAAGTTGAACATAATAAACGGCTCTCTATCCACCGGATGTGTACCAAACTCACTAAAAGTGGCAGTAATAAAGCCTCTCTTGAAAAAGCCAAACCGTGACCCTGAAAATATAAAAAACTATCGGCCTATATAGAATCTTCCATTCCTCTCAAAAACTGCCTTCCTGAAGACAAACAATGTATAAGAAATGCTTCAGTCTGGTTTTAGACCCCATCATAGCACTGAGACTGCACTTGTGAAGATGGTAAATTACATTTTAATGGCATCAGACCGAGGCTCTGCATCTGTCCTCGTGTTCCGAGACCTTAGTGCTGCTTTTGATACCATCGATCACCACATTCTTTTGGAGAGATTGGAAAGCCAAATTGGTTTACACGGACAAGTTCTGACCTGGTTTAGATCTTATCTGTCGGAAAGATATCAGTTTGTCTCTGTGAATGGTTTGTCCTCTGACAAATCAACTGTAAATTTCGGTGTTCCTCAAGGTTCCGTTTTAGGACCACTATTGTTTTCACTATATATTTTACCTCTTGAGGATGTCATTCGAAAACATAATGTTAACTTTCACTGCTATGCGGATGACATACAGCTGTACATTTCAATGAAACATGGTGAAGCCCCAAAATTGCCCTCGCTAGAAGTCTGTGTTTCAGACATAAGAAAGTGGATGGCTGAAAACGTTCTACTTTTAAACTCGGACAAAACAGAGATGCTTGTTCTAGGTCCCAAGAAACAAAGAGATCTTCTGTTGAATCTGACAATTAATGTTAATGGTTGTACAGTCGTCTCAAATAAAACTGTGAAGGACCTCGGCGTTACTCTGGACCCTGACCTCTCTTTTGACGAACATATCAAGACTGTTTCAAGGACAGCTTTTTCCCATCTACGTAACATTGCAAAAATCAAAAACGTTCTGTCCAAAAATGATGCAGAAAAATGTATCCATGCTTTTGTTACTTCTAGGTTATTTTTTTTTTATTTATTTCACCTTTATTTAACCAGGTAGGCTAGTTGAGAACAAGTTCTCATTTGCAACTGCGACCTGGCCAAGATAAAGCATAGCAGTGTGAACAGACAACACAGAGTTACAAATGGAGTAAACAATTAACAAGTCAATAACACGGTAGAAAAAAAGAGAGTCTATATACATTGTGTGCAAAAGGCATGAGGAGGTAGGCAGATAATTACAATTTTGCAGATTAACCTCTTCAACCTATGGGGGCGCTATGTCATTATTGGATAAAAAGACATGCCCGTTTTAAGCGCAATATGGAAAGACAAAACTCTGACGTTTCCAAAACTGCAAAGATATTATCTGTGAGTGCCCCAGAACTAATGCTACAGGCGAAACCAAGATGAAACTTCAAACAGGAAATGAACAGGATTTTTGATGCTGTGTTTACTGACGTCTCCTTATATGGCTGTGAACGAGCATATGCGCTCTGCCGTTCATCCAAGATGTCTGCAGCATTGTGGCGTATTTGTAGGCATATCATTGGAAGATTGGCCATAACAGACTACATTTGCCAGGGGGCCGTCCGGTGGCCTTTGTCTAAATTGGTGCGTAATTCCCAGTGGCATTCATTTTACCTTTCGATACAGAAGGAGAAGGATACTTTCAGGAACGATACATCATTGAAGAGATATGTGAAAAGCACCTTGAGGATTGGTTCTAAACAACGTTTGCCATGTTTCAGTCGATATTATGGAGTTAATTTGGAAAAAAGTTCGGCGTTTGGATAACTGAATTTTTGTTTTTTTTTGGTAGCCAAACGTGACGCACCAAATGGACCGATTTCTCCTGCACAAAAAATCTTTCAGGAAAAACTGAACATTTGCTATCTAACTGAGAGTCTCCTCATTGAAAACATCCGAAGTTCTTCAAAGGTAAATTATTTATTGAATGTTTTTGCTGTTTTTTTGTGAAAATGTTGCCTGCTAATGCTAACGCTAAATGCTAATGCTAAATGCTAAATGCTAGTTTGCTATGGTAGAGAAGCATATTTTTGAAAATCTGAGATGACAGCTAGCATATTGATTTCATTTCATTTGCGATTTTCATGAATAGTTAACGTTGCGTTATGGTATTGAGCTTGAGGCTATGATTACGCTACCGGATCCGGCATGGCTCAGCGCAAGAAGTTAACACTGGAGTGATAAATAATCAGATGGTCATGTACAGGTAGAGATATTGGTGTGCAAAAGAGCAGAAAAGTAAATACATATAAACAGTATGTGGATGAGGTAGGTAAAATTGGGTGGGCTATTTACCGATAGATATGTACAGCTGCAGCGATCGGTTAGCTGCTCAGATAGCAAATGTTTGAAGTTGGTGAGGGAGATAAAAGTCTCCAACTTCATCGATTTTTGCAATTCGTTCCAGTCACAGGCAGCAGAGAACTGGAACGAAAGGCGGCCAAATGAGGTGTTGGCTTTAGGGATGATCAGTGAGATACACCTGCTGGAGTGCTTGCTACGGGTGGGTGTTGCCATCGTGACCAGTGAACTGAGATAAGGCGGAGCTTTACCTAGCATGGACTTGTAGATGACCTGGAGCCAGTGGGTCTGGCGACAAATATGTAGCGAGGGCCAGCCGACTAGAGCATACAGGTCGCAGTGGTGGGTGGTATAAGGTGCTTTAGTAACAAAACGGATGGCACTGTGATAAACTGCATCCAGTTTGCTGAGTAGAGTATTGGAAGCTATTTTGTAGATGACATCGCCGAAGTCGAGGATCGGTAGGATAGTCAGTTTTACTAGGGTAAGTTTGGCGGCGTGAGTGAAGGAGGCTTTTTTGCGGAATAGAAAGCCGATTCTAGATTTGATTTTAGATTGGAGATGTTTGATATGAGTCTGGAAGGAGAGTTTACAGTCTAGCCAGACACCTAGGTACTTAGTACTTATAGATGTCCACATATTCTAGGTCGGAACCATCCAGGGTGGTGATGCTAGTCGGGCGTGCGGGTGCAGGCAGCGAACGGTTGAAAAGCATGCATTTGGTTTTACTAGCGTTTAAGAGCAGTTGGAGGCCACGGAAGGAGTGTTGTATGGCATTGAAGCTCGTTTGGAGGTTAGATAGCACAGTGTCACAGGACGGGCCGGAAGTATGCAGAATGGTGTCGTCTGCGTAGAGGTGGATCAGGGAATCGCCCGCAGCAAGAGCAACATCATTGATATATACAGAGAAAAGAGTCGGCCCGAGAATTGAACCCTGTGGCACCCCCATAGAGACTGCCAGAGGACCGGACAGCATGCCCTCTGATTTGACACACTGAACTCTGTCTGCAAAGTAGTTGGTGAACCAGGCAAGGCAGTCATCAGAAAAACCGAGGCTACTGAGTCTGCCGATAAGAATATGGTGATTGACAGAGTCGAAAGCCTTGGCAAGGTCGATGAAGACGGCTGCACAGTACTGTCTTTTATCGATGGCGGTTATGATATAATTTAGTACCTTGAGCGTGGCTGAGGTGCACCCGTGACCGGCTCGGAAACTAGATTGCACAGCGGAGAAGGTACGGTGGGATTCGAGATGGTCAGTGACCTGTTTGTTGACTAGGCTTTCGAAGACCTTAGATAGGCAGGGCAGGATGGATATAGGTCTGTAACAGTTTGGGTCCAGGGTGTCCTCCCCCTTTGAAGAGGGGGATGACTGCGGCAGCTTTCCAATCCTTGGGGATGTCAGATGATATGAAAGAGAGGTTGAACAGGCTGGTAATAGGGGTTGCGACAATGGCGGCGGATAGTTTCAGAAATAGAGGGTCCAGATTGTCAAGCCCAGCTGATTTGTACGGGTCCAGAAAGAGTGGTAGAGATACTCTTAATGATCGGCTATGAAAAGCCAACTGACATTTACTCCTGAGGTTCTGACTTGCTGCACCTTCGTCAACTACTGTGATAATTATTATTTGACCATGCTGGTCATTTATGAACATTTGAACATCTTGGCCATGTTCTGTTATAATCTCCACCCGGCACAGCCAGAAGAGGACTGGGCACCCCTCATAGCCTGGTTCCTCTCTAGGTTTCTTCCTATGTTTTGACCTTTCTAGGGAGTTTTTCCTAGCCATCGTGCTTCTACACCTGCATTGCTTGCTGTTTTGGGTTTTAGGCTGGGTTTCTGTACAGCACTTTGAGATATCAGCTGATGTACGAAGGGCTATATAAATACATTTGATTTGATTTGATTTACACACAGTTGATAATTGTATTAACTGAAATGCTAATCCTTTGCACATGAACGCGCACTCTTTCGGAAATAATTACAGTCAATATATGTTTACGCCCATGTGTTTACGCCCATGATTTTTTCTGTTGGAACCCGGTTCGTATGCTGGAGAGTTCATCCGAGTCTCTCTCTCTCTTTCTGTTCTTTCATGGTTAGAATGGCTACTTCAGAGTACCATTCAGAAATGTTCTCATAGAATAGATGTTTCGGCAGTTGTCTGTATTCTCATCCCAGGTTTACATAATTTCTAGCTGCAGACTAGTAATTATTACCTAAGATTTGCTCTTATTCTGTAGGGATCGATAGTCTCAGAGTTTAACTTTTTCCAGCCGCGTAGCCAATGCTCCACGTGGTATGGTTAGGAACTCAACAACCATTGCAACCTTAGCTTACACTGAGGTTTTTGTGGTCTAAACCCACGCTGTGGGTTTGCTCAGTCTGAAGAGGATTTTCTCAGGAGGGGCATTTATTCATAACAGTAGAAGAGGCAGTTCAATGATGCCAAGTAATGTCTGTGTCACGGGGATGGGCCAATAACTTAGTTAAATTTAAAGGGAATACAATTCTCTCACATTAAAAGTTTAACATCACATTACATAATTTCACAAATGGTTTAATCTTTACTCATTCATTTTATACAAGAATTAGATGCAAGCCTCATAAGTGAGGAACCTGTATAAACAGAGTTAGGGTAATGTGTCTGTCTTTCATGAGGTCACAAACAGTATAGTGTATATTGGTGTGTATAGTGTATAATGATGTGTTTGTGATGGTTATTGATGTGAATGCAACGTTTATCTGAGAAAGGCACCTTGGTCACAGCATGACTCCCAGTGTAAATAAAGGTTACATTTAAAAAATATATATTTAAAAAACTGTCTGCTAGATGGTAGCAGAGTGAACAGATCATGGCTCACATGGCTGAGGTCCTTAATGATCTTCTTGACCTTCCTTGACACCGAGTGCTATACATTTTCTGGAGGGCAGGCAGTGTTCCATGGGTGATGTGTTTGGCTGATTGCACCACACTCTGGAGAGCCATGCTGTTGGAGTTGCACATAGCCACGTAGTCATGGGTGAAGAGGGAGTACAAGAAGGGGCTGAGCACACACACCTGTGGGGCCCCCGTGTTGAGGATAAGTATGGCGAAGGTGTTGTTGCCTACCCTCACCACCTGGCGTCTAGGACCAGGAAGTATAGGACCCAGTTGCACAGGGAGTAGTTCAGACCCAGGACCCTAAGTTTATGTGTAGAATTGCAGGAAATTACCTGTTAAAATTGATCATTTTTTTCTCCACCCCATGCCAAATGACTATAATTACATTAAATTAGTAGAATTTCAGTAAATTAACTAAAAAAAAAAAAATCTCTCCGCTTTACTTTGGGCCCCAAAAGGCTAGAGCCGGCTCTGACTGCATATGTGAGTATGGATCAATGATGTTATCAGGTATCACCTGATAAGACCCAAGTGCAGACTGTGTGAAGTAACAATGTTTATTGCAACAACAAGGGCAGGCAAATGACAGGCCAAGGCAGGCAGGGGTCGATAATCCAGAGTAGTGGGGCATAGGTACAGGACGGCAGGCAGGCAGGCTCAGGCTCAGGCATAGTTTAGTAATCCAGAGGTGGGGCAAAGGTACAGGATGGCAGACAGGCTCAGGCTCAGGCTCAGGCTCAGGCATAGTTTAGTAATCCAGAGGTGGGGCAAAGGTACAGGATGGCAGACAGGCTCAGGGTCAGGGGCAGGCAGAGTGGTCAGGACAGGGAAGGTTCATAAACCAGGAGGATGAGAAAAGAGAGACTGGGAAAAGACAGGAGCTGACAGGATAAACGCTTGTAAGTTTGACAAACAAGCCGAACTGTCACAGAGAGACAGAAACACAGGTATAAATACCCAGAGGATAAGTGGGGAAGATGGGTGACACCTGGAGGGGGTGGAGACAAGCACAAGGACAGGTGAAACAGATCAGGACGTGACAGATGTACAGTGCATTCGTACAGTTTTCACACCCCTTAATAAGGATCTGCCCCTTTTTTTCAATTTTTGCCTAAAATGACATACCCAAATCTAACTGACAGAAGCTCAGGCATATTCTTGGTACCATTTGAATGGAAACCCTTTGAAGTTTGTGGAAATGTGAAAGGAATGTAGGACAATATAACACGATAGATCTGGTAAAAATAATACAAAGAAATAACCAACCGTTCTTTTGTATTTTTTTTAGTACCATCATCTTTGAAACGCAAGAGTAAGGCCAAAATGTATTATTCCAGACCAGGTTCCAGACCATTGTTTATTGGATCAGTCTAAAAATGTTGTATCAAGACTGCCTAAATGTGCTTAATTTGTTTATAACTTTTCATGTTCAAAATTGTGCACTCTCTTCAAACAATAGCATGTTATTATTTCACTGTAATAGCTACTGTAAATTGGACAGTGCAGTTAGGTTAACAAGAAATTAAGCTTTCTGCCTATATCAGATGTGTCTGTGTCCTGGGAAATGTTCTTGTTACTTACAACCTCATGCTAATTGCATTAGCCTACGTTAGCTCAACCATCCCAAAGAAGTTAACTTTTTCAACCTTTTGTTACGTTACAGCCTTATTCTAAAATGTATTAAATAGTTTTATTCCCTCATCAATCTACACACAATTACCCATAATGACAAAGCAAAAAAAATGAAATATCACATTTACATAAGTATTCAGACCCTTTAATCAGTGCTTTGTTGAAGCACCTTTGGCAGCGATTACAGCCTTGAGTCTTCTTGGGTATGACACTACAAGCTTGGCACACCTGTATTTTGGGAGTTTCTCCCATTCTTCTCTGCAGATCCTCTCAAGGTTGGTCAGGTTTGATGGGGAGCGTCACTGTACAGCTATTTTCAGGTCTCTCCAGAGATGTTAGATCGGGTTCAAGTCCTGGCTCTGGCTGGCCCACTCAAGGACATTCAGAGACTTGTCCCAAAGCCACTCCTGCAATGTTTGGCTGTGTGCTTAGGGTTGCTGTCCTGTCGGAAGGTGAACCTTTGCCCCAGTTGAGGGCCTGAGCGCTCTGGAGCAGGTTTTTATCAAGGATCTCTCTGTACTTTGTTCCATTCATCTTTCCCTCGATCCTGACAAGTCTCCAAGTCCCTGCCACAGAACAACATTCACACGTTATGATGCTGTTAATAATAGAAAATGACTCAAGTAAAAGTGAAAGTCACCAAGTAATATAATACTAGAGTAAAAGTATAAAAGTATTTGGTTTTAAATATACTTACGTATCTAAAGTAAAAGTTTAAATCATTTCATATTTCTTATATTAAGCATACTAGAAGGCAGGACTTTCTTTTTTTAAATGTATTTATGGATATCCAGGGGCACACTCCCAACACATACATCATTTACAAACAAAGCATTTGTGTTTAGTCCGCCAGATCAGATGCAGTAGGGATGACCAGGGTTTTTCTCTTTAAGTCCGTGAATTAGACAATTTTCCTTTCCTGCTAAACATTCCAAATGTAACGAGTAGTTTTGGGTGTCAGGGAAAATGTATGGAGTAGAAAGTACATTATCTTCTTTAGGAATGTAGTGGAATAAAAGTAAATTTGTCAAAAATATAAATAGTAAAGTAAAGTACAGGGGCCTCATTTATAAAACAGACTTACGAACTATTTTGATCTTAAGTATGACTTACGCAGAAATCCACGTATAAGTAGTTATTTATAAAACCTTACTGTGACGTGGAAATGATCTTATCTCTACTCAGAGTCTAGACTTGATTAAGTGATTTTCCTGCTGGATATTCTTTTTATCCCTTGCAGTTTAATGTCAGACCATTTCTTATTCACATCAGCCACAGTTCTGTCTTGCTGATCCACATCGTTCACTGTAGCTGCGTCCCACTCCCAAGCTACCGGTTTGGGTTTGTTTGTCAACCCACTATTTAGTCCACTGAATAATACGTGTCTTCAATCTCCTCTACCAACGCTGTGATCTCGTCTTCCAAAAAGTTTGCTTTTCTCCTTAGGTCCATGGCTATTCCTGACTAAACCCTAATTTGTGCTAGCATTCTATAAGGGGAACATGCTGATTGGCACATTCAGGTGCTGTCAATTTTAAGTTAATTTGAGAGTTATTGATCATAGATGCGTAAGTTACAAATGGGCTTCTTAGAACCTGCGTAAGCAAGGTATTTTATGATCAGGATCTTTTATGAATCCAACGTAAGCACACCGTCAGAAATGATCTTACGACTAAGTGCAAGTATAAATCTAAGATTTTTTCAATAAATGAGGCCCCGGATACCCAAAATAACTAAATAAGTAGTACTTTCAATATTTTTACAGCGCTTTACACCACTGCCACTCTGCCAAAAATGGCCAGATTGGTGGAGTGCTGCAGAGATTGTTGTCCATTCCGGAAGGTTCTCCTATCTCCACAGAGGAACTCTGGAGCTCTGTCAGAGTGAACATCGGGTTCTTGGTCACCTCCCTGACCAAGACCTTTCTCCCCTGATTGCTCAGTTTTACCCAGCATCCAGCTCTTGGAAAAGTCTTGGTGGTTCCAAACTTCTTCCATTTAAGAATGATGGAGGCCACTGTGTTCTTGGGGACCTTCAATGCTGCAGAATGTTTTTCTTACCCTTCCCCAGATCTGTGCCTCGACACAATGTCTTGGAGCTCTACGAACAATTCCTTCGACCTCATTGCTTGGTTTTTGTCTGACATGCACTGTCAACTGCGGGTCCTTATATAGACAGGTGTGTACCTTTCCAAATCATGTCCAATCAATTGAATTTACCACAGTGGACTCCAGTCAAGCTGCAGAAACATCTCAAGGATGATGAATAGAATGAGGATGCACCTGAGCTCAATTTCTAGTCTCATTGCAAAGGGTCTGAATACTTACGTGAATAAGGTATTTCTTTTCTTTTTTCTTGTTAATAATCTTGCAAACATTTCTAAAAACCTGTTTTCGCATTGTCATTATGGGGGTATTGTGTGTAGATTGATGACGATGTTTTCTTTTTTTAATCAATTTTAGAATAAGGCTGTAACGTAACAAAATGTGGAAAAGGTGAAGGTGTCTGACTACTTTCCGAATTTACTGTATATATTTACCCTGGATTGCTGATTATGTATTGCTATTGTGAGCCTTTGAAGCCACCGGTCGGCCATATTGGTACTCCCCAGTAGGAGCAGTCCTCCATAGGGATGAATGGAATTCTACAGTATTTACATTCAACGTTTCAAGAACAAAAATACATTTTAAGTATTTTTGTTGTTGTAGTGGGTACAGTAACATTAGGAATCTCAAACTATTCTGCTTAATTAAGGAAAATGTTTTTATATATTTTCATATACTTATTTGTATGTTTAGCTCACATAATATAATTGAAAAGTTTGCATTAAGGTCTGTGTAATAGAATACATGTGGTGAAAACCAATGTAGACATAAAAAAATGCATTTCTATAGCTTTCACATTTACATTTACATTTAAGTCATTTAGCAGCTTTCAAAATATTCTTTACAATGGTGGGGGAGTGCCTAGATGGAGGCATAGTGACTTCAACACAGCACTCCCTATCAGTCATCTAGTGTATATATAAATCATTGTCATGTTTGTGGGTACTCAGACCAGCGAGCCACTGTGGCTCCCACCCACATCAAAGTTGCCCATCCCTGGTCTTGGGTGTCGGGCAAGGTGGAGGTGATATTGTCCTTGACTGGCCTCTCAAAGCACTTCATGATGACAGAGGTGAGTGCTACGGGGCGATAGTCATCAGTTCAGTTACCTTAGCTTGCTTGGGTACAGGAACAATTGTGTGAAACTTGAAGCAAGTGGGAACAAGAGACTATGATAGGGAGAGATTCAATATTTTTAGATTTAGATTTTCCCACAATGCAATTTAATTTAAGGTAATCTACTGTATTCAGTTTATAAAGTATATTATAGTATAAAGATTTACTGTGACAATTGCAGGATTTGTTTTTTTACAGTGTAGCAGAAGACACACTGTGGCACCATTCACATGGTAACAATCCACAAGAAAACAATGGTTTAGGCTGCCTCTGCTTAACTTCTGAATGCTCCAGTCGTGCACGTGTGTGCATGCACACAGATACAGACACAGACACACCAGCCATCTGGCCTGAGTCACGGCAGATAGTGTTGTTAATAAACCGATATAAATCAATACTGTAAACATGGTTAATAAACCAATGTACCGTAGAAAAATACTGTGAACGTGGTTTATAAACCAATATACTGTAGAATAATACTGTGAACGTGGTTTATAAACCAATATACTGTAGAATAATACTGTGAACGTGGTTTATAAACCAATATACTGTAGAATAATACTGTGAACGTGGTTTATAAACCAATATACTGTAGAATAATACTGTGAACGTGGTTTATAAACCAATATACTGTAGAATAATACTGTGAACGTGGTTTATAAACCAATATACTGTAGATAAATACTGTGAACGTGGTTTATAAACCAATATACTGTAGAATAATACTGTGAACGTGGTTTATAAACCAATATACTGTAGATAAATACTGTGAACGTGGTTTATAAACCAATATACTGTAGATAAATACTGTGAACGTGGTTTATAAACCAATATACTGTAGATAAATACTGTGAACGTGGTTTATAAACCAATATACTGTAGAATAATACTGTGAACGTGGTTTATAAACCAATATACTGTAGAATAATACTGTGAACGTGGTTTATAAACCAATATACTGTAGATAAATACTGTGAACGTGGTTTATAAACCAATATACTGTAGATAAATACTGTGAACGTGGTTTATAAACCAATATAATCAATATTGTAAACATGGTTAATAAACCAAAATACTGTAGAATAATACTGTAAGCGCGGTTTATGAACCAATATAATCAATGTTGTAAAAGTGGTTAATAAGGAGGTATGTGGAGATCATTGTCAATCTGTGTCCTCAAATATACCTTTCCTCTCCTATCAGACACAATGCAAACCCCCAACAAACAACTCTATGGGATTTTTAGAACATTATCCTGCTGTGGGATAGGGTTAGGGTTCTGGATCTAGGTTCTGGTCCTGGCCTTTGGAGTGCATGATAGTTCAGTACAGTTCAGCACAGTTCACATTAGCACAGTTCAGCACAATAGAATGAAAGCTCTTCTAATGCACAGATCAGATAAGAAGAAGTCAGCAGTAAGAGCAAAGGGGAAGGGGTGAGGCAGAGAAAGGGGTGGAGAGGGGGTTGAGGTGGGGGAGGGTTGGCACACAGGGGGATAAGTAGTCAGGGGATGACCCAGTGTAAGACGAGCCGAAGGACGAATGGAGATTTACTGCTGGCTGCAAGGAAACATCCATCTCATTCGGGGAAGGAAGGGGGCTATTCGGGATGAGGAGAGGGGAGGGAGAGGGTGAGAAGGGGAAGGGGAAGGAAGGTGGAGAAGCGGGAGAAGGGGAGGGTGAGAAGAGGGAAGAGTGGGAGGTGGGGGGGAGAAAGGGGAGAAGAGGGAGGAAGGGGAGGAGGGGGAGAAGGGCCGGAAGTAGAGAGTGGCATCTTCAGCAGTCAACTTCATCAGAATGCACTGGGAGGAGGAAAGGAGGAGAGGGGAGGAAGGGAGGGGGAGGGGAGGAGGGGGAGGGGAGGAGGGGAGAGGGGAGGAAGGGGTTAGGAGGAAGATGGGAAGGGGAAGGAAGGAAGGTGGAGAGGGGGGAGGAAGATGGGAAGGAGAGGGTGGGGAGGGGGAGGGGAGGGGAGGGGAGGGGAAGGACAGGGAGGGGAGAGAAGGGGGAGAGGGGGAGAGAGGGAAGGGAGGGGGAGGAAGGAAGGAAGAGAGGGGGAGAGGGGAGGAAAGTGGGAAGGACAGGGAGGGGGAAGTGGGGGAGAGGGGGAGGGAGGGGCAAGGATGGGAGAGAGGGGAGGAGAGGTATGAGGGAGGGCGGGGAGAGGAGGGATGAGGGACTGGGGGATAGGGGGTTGAAGGAGGGGTGATGAGGAGGGGGACAGTGAATTGAAGGAGGAGTGATATGGGGGTTTGAAGAAGCGAGATATGGAGGGGTGAGGGAGAGGGGGAGGAGGGGGTAAAAGGAGGGTGATATGGAGGGCATCCAAAAAACCTGAAGAATCTGAGCGCTCTGCCAAAACCTACTCCAAGTGCCTCTGCCTCCACCCTCCACCATCCAATATACATATACCATTTCTACACAATTCTACATGCACACTGCACATACCATCTCTACACATTCCCAGACACACATACTGACTTTACACAATCCTAGATACACATACAACCTCTACAAAAGAGAGAGAAAGAGAGAGATAAAAAGAGAGAGGGGGAGAGAGAGAGAGAGAGAGAGAGAGAGAGAGAGAGAGAGAGAGAGAGAGAGAGAGAGAGAGAGGGAGAGAGAGAGAGAGAGAGAGAGAGAGGAGAGAGAGAGAGAGACTATATCCCCTCAATAGAATCCCCATACTTTAATGATGACAGCTTCTCCATCCTAGAGGCGGAGATCAACCATTGCCAGGCCCAGGGACATGTACTAGTCTGTGGGGACCTAAATGCCATAACTGGACAAGAACCTGACACTCTCAGCATACAGGGGGACAAACACCTGCCTGGAGGTGACAATATTCCTTCCCAAATATGCCCCCCCTTGACACAACTATGACAAAACAACCAACAAAAACTTCTGCAGCTCTGTGCCACGCTGGGTATGTACATAGTCAATGGTAGGCTTCGAGGAGACTCCTATGGTAGGTACACCTATAGCTCATCTCTTGGCAGTAGTACTATAGATTACTTTATCTCTGACATCAACCCAGAGACTCTCAGAGCGTTCACAGTCAGCCCACTGACACACCTATCAGATCACAGCAAAATCACAGTCTACTTGAACAGAGCAATACTCGATCATGAGGAGCCAAAGGAACTGAATATTATTAAGAAATGTTATAGATGGAAGGAAAGTAGTGTAGAAACATACCAAAACAATTGGGCAACAACAAGTTAAATCCCTTTTAGACAACTTCCTCAACTAAACATTTCACTGTAATAGTGAAGGTGTAAACTTGTCAGTTGAAAGCCTAAACAGTATATTTAACGTTTCAGCTTCCCTATCAAACACATTTTTTCAAACATACAACCTAAGAAAATTAACAATGACAAATGGTTTGATGAAGAATACAAAACCTAAGAAAGAAATTGAGAAACCTATCCAACCAAAAACATAAAGACCCAGAAAACCTGAGTCTACGCCTTCACTATGGTGAATCACTAAAACAACACAGAAATACACTACGAAAAAATAATTAACAGCATGTCAGAAATCAGCTCAATGTAATTGAAGAATCCATAGAATCTATCCACTTCTGTGAGAAAAAAACCCATGAAGACAAATCTATCCAAAATGAAGATGTATGGATAAACCACTTCTCCAATCTTTTTGGCTCTATAACAAAGAACAAACAGCAAAAACATACACATGATCGATTAAAAATCTTAGAATCGACTATTAAAGACCACCAGAACACACTGGATTCTCCAATTACATTGAATGAACTACAGGACTAAATACAAACCCTCCAACCCAAAAAGGTCTGTGGTGTTGATGGTATCCTATATTAAATTATAAAATATACAGACCACAAATTCCAATTGGCTATAGATAAACACTTGAAAATCATTCTTAGCTCTGACATCTTCCCCAATATTTGGAATAAAGAGCCCTGACTATTATTATCTGTAAGACAAAGATAATGGTGTTCCAAAAAAGGTCCAGTTGCCAGGACCACAAATACAAATTCCGTCGAGACACCGTTGCACTAGAGGACACAAAAAACTATAGCTACCTCGGGCTAAACATCAGCACCACAGGTAACTTCCACATAGTTGTGAACGGTCTGAGAGACAAGGCAAGAAGTGCCTTCTACCCAATCAAAAGGAACATAAAGTTTGATATCCCAATCAAGATTTGGCTAAAAATACTTGAATCAGTTATTGAACCCATTACCCTTTATGGTTGTGAGGTCTGGGGTCACAAGAATTAAAAAAATGGGACAAACACCAAATTGAGACTCTGCATGCAGAAATTCAGCAAAAAATATCCTCTGTGTAAAACGGCAAAACACCAAATAATGCATGCAGAGCAGAAATAGGCCGCTACCTGCTAATTATCAAAATCCAGAAAAGAGACATTACATTCTACAACCACCTAAAAGAAAGTGATTCCCAAACCTTCCATAGCAAAGCCATTAACTACAGAGGGATTCACTTAGAGAAGAGTTCCCTAAGCAAACTGGTCCGGGGGCTTTGTTCACAAACACAAACAGACCCCACAGAGCCCCAGGAAAGCAACAGAATTAGACCCAACCAAATTATGGGAAAAGAAAAAGATAATTACTTGACACATTGGAAAGAATTTACAAAAAAACAGAGCAAACTGGAACACTATTTGGCCCTAAACAGAAAGTAAACAGTGGCAGAACACCTGACCACTGTGACTGACCCAAATTTAAGGATAGTTTTGACTATGTACAGACTCAGTGAGCATAGCCTTGCTATTGAGAAAGGTTGCCATAGGCAGACCTGGCTCTCAAGAGAAGACAAGCTATGTGCACACTGCCCACCAAATGAGGTAGAAACTGAGCTGCACCTCCTAACCTCCTGCTAAATGTATGACCATATTAGAGACACATATTTCCCTCAGATTACACAGACACAGAAATAATTTGAAAAATAAATGTCATTTTGATAAACTCCTATATCTATGGGGTGAAGTACCACAGCAGCAAGTTGTGTCACAAGAAAAGGGCAACCAGTGAAGAACAGACACCATTTTACATACAACCCATATTTATTTACTTCCCTTTTTATTTACTTCCCTTTTGTACTTTAACTAGTTGCACATCATTATAACACTGTATAGCCATAATGCCACCTTTGAAATGTCTTTATTCTTCTGAAAGTTTTGTGAGTGTAATATTTGCTATTAATTTTGATTGTTCATTTCACTTTATAATAAAGCCCTTTGAATTGAATTGAGAGCGAGAGAGAGACAGAGACAGAGCCAGAGCGAGTGAGAGAGAGAGAGAGAGAGAGAGAGAGAGAGAGAGAGAGAGAGAGAGAAAGAGAAAGAGGGAGAGAAAGAGAGAGAGAGAGAGAGAGAGAGAGAAAGAGAGAAAGAGAGAGAGAGAAAGAGAGAGAGACAGAGACAGAGCGAGAGCGAGAGCGAGAGAGAGAAAGAGAGAGAGAGAAAGAGAGAGAGGGGGAGAGAGAGGGAGAGAAAGAGAGAGCTAGAGAAAGAGAGAGAGAGAGAGAGAGAGGGAGAGAGAGAAAAGAGAGAGAGAGAAAGCGAGAGAGAGAAAGAGAGAGAGAGAGAGAGAGAGAGAGAGAGAGAGAGAGAGAGAGAGAGAGAAAGAAAGAGAGAGAGAGAGAGGGAGAAAGAGAGAGAGAGAGGGAGAAAGAGAGAGAGAGAGAGGGAGAAAGAGAGAGAGAGAGAGAGAGAGAGAGACGCATAGGGGTTAGGCAGAGCAGAGACAGTTATAAACCATGATTCTCTGCCAACCTCGTAAACTGTGCATTACTCTGGGAAAGCAGGAAACCAACTGGACTTCAGCAGAGAGAGAGAGAGAAAGAAAGAGAGGGAGAGAAAGGGAGACCAATAAGATAAAGCCAAGGCCCTCTTCTCATCCTCTATTTTCTATGTATGCAGCATACTCACTCTTTCTTCTTCTCTTCTTCTCTTCTCCTCTCCTCTTCTCCTATCCTCCTCCCCATACAGTTTGTCTCCCCCTGTTGTCCTCCTTTAACCTTCCCTCCATCCAGACAGTCATGCCCTGTCTTAGTAGAGAGGGATCCAGAGAAGGAGAGGGCAAAGAGAGGGCAAAGAGAGGGCAAAGAGGGAGAGGGTAGAGGACACATCAAAGCAGTCTAGCCAAAATTTAAAGCTGTTATTACTGTCAAATAATGACTGGGTAAATAGCAGTGAATGGCCTGATTACTACAACAGCAAACACACAGCGGATCAGGCTAAACAATCACTCCTTCCCTTCCTCCCTCTCCCTCTCTCTCTCTCCCTCTTTTCTCTACTTCTCTTTCTTTCTCTCACTATTTTAACCGCCTCTTCCTCTTATTTTTCTCAATCCCTCCACCCTCTCTCTCTCTCTCTCCCTCTTCTCTCTCTCTCTGTCTCTCTATCTGCATGTTGAGCATGTGTCAGTGGAGAGAGTTATAAGCCCTGCCCCCCTCCTTGGCAAGTGGCAGCGTGTCAGCTGATTTTTGCTGCTGAGAGGATTTGGTGTTCCACGTAGGCTATTTAAAAAACACCAGTACTTTTCTCTTTCCTTCTCTTCCTCTCTGTCTTTCTTTCTTTCATCCTCTTTTTCTTTCTCTGCCTCTCACCCTCTCTGCCCATCTCTCTACCCCTCACCCCCATTCCTCCATATTATATTCCACCCCCACATTTCAATCACTACTTCTGACACTTTCAGCCTGTCTCACCTTTTCAATCCACCATCTCTCTCTCTACTTTCTTCAATTCTCTCTCTTTGTCTCTCTCTGTGTGTATGTATGTGTGTGTGTGTGTGTGTGTGTGTGTGTGTGTGTGTGTGTGTGTGTGTGTGTGTGTGTGTGTGTGTGTGTGTGTGTGTGTGTGTGTGTGTGTGTGTGTGTGTGTGTGTCAAGGTTATTATAGTAAACATAATAAAAAATCTAATGGGATTTTCACGCTCGTGAATCTGGTGGCTAAATGCTGCGAGAAGATGCCGATGGTTCAAATGGGCCTAGTTTGTGCATCACTATCGCTAGCTATTACTAGCTAACAGCAAAAGAATCAGCTCGGTAGCTAACTTGATTCCTCTTACATGTAATACTAAAGTTCAAAAGAACTGGATTGATGTAAACATGGGTGAGAGAGAGTTTCTTACCACTATATGGTTTGCACCAGTCTCAGCCCTATTCCTTTTAAATTTAAGTCACATTGACATTGACTTTATAATTTAAACCTAACCTAAACTATGATCGGACCCATCACCTTATGTATTACTGCCACCCAGTGGACAGAAGTGACATCCCAAAAAATAAACAAAATATACAACCCAAATGGCATTTTATCTATAAATGTCAAAATTCGAAGGCTTACTGTAAGTTTAGGCATTAATTGCAAAATGGAAAAGCTAAGCATTAAGGTTTTGGAAAAATGGGTAAAAAAACAAATTGAAAAAAAACAAGTGCCTAGCAACAACGTCCTAGCAACCACGCAACAACGTCCTAGCAACGTTGCCCCTAGTGGCCAGTTTTGAAGTCATCTCATGAAGTGGATCTTTAGCGACCTGACAGGCTTTCTGTCCCTAACACTAAAACTAAAACTGAAACTAAATAATATAAAAACTTCAAATCAATATTGTATACAACTAAAACTAAATGCAAATTTGCAAATCAGGTCTGAAAAATCAGGTCTGAAAAAAAACAAAATGTGTGTGTGTGTGTGTGTGTGTGTGTTTGTTTGTTTGTTTGTGTGTATGTGTTTGTGCATTCATGACCCTGACCTTTATGTCAGGCTCTGTATGACCTCTTCTTGAGCTCTAAACCATGACAACCCACCTTCACAAACATACACTATAACATACACTGTTACACACTAGAGCATGCCAACCATATATCTATTACACACACACCAGACACCACACACACACACACACACACACACACACACACACACACACACACACACACACACACACACACACACACACATAACACACACACACACACACACACACACACACACACACACACACACACACACACACACACACACACACACACACACACACACACACACACACACACACACACACACACACACATTCAGGGAATGTCTCCTTTCCTAGAATTCCCTGTCAGCCAGCACTGACTGCATTTACCATGTTACATTCACAAAGTGGGAAAAACATATCTGTAGGACTTCATGGGCACTAAATAACGTGTTTATGTGTGTTTGTTTGTGTATGTATCTCTCACCAGGGCAGCAGCAAGATTGCAGAGAGATGACACACTATTCCAAATGACACGCTATTGACTTTATAGTGCTACTTTTGACCAGAGCCCTATGGGAGCCCTATGGGCTCTGGTCAAAAGTAGTGCACTATATAAGGGAATAGGGTGACATTTGGAATGCAGACATAGACATATTATAAAGTAGGCCAGGCATTATGGGGAAGGGGGATCTGCCAAGGAAAGACAGAGGGAATGAGAGAGACAGATTGAGAAATGAAAAGAGCCAAAGAAAGACAGAGGGAACGAGAGAGACAGATTGAGTAATGAAAAGAGCCAAAGAAAGAGCTGTAAAAGCATCCGTTAAAAAGGATTTTAACAAGTCAACTTACTTGTTCCACAATTTTTTCTAACCATAAACTGCAGAAGAAAATGTATGTTTCAATATCTAGATGGAAAAAGTTTAAATCATTCAACAAAATGAAACAATTGTCAAAAAAACATTCATCAGTGGAGGCTCCTCCTCAGAGGAAGGGGAGGACCATCCTACTCAGTGAATTTAAGAAAAAAAGTATTGGTGAAAAATAAAAAAGCTAGGGTTTTTAGATAAAACTATATTAAATATATTCATATCACCAAATAGGTGATTAAAACACTGTTTTCCAATGAGGGTCTACAGTAGCCTCAACAGCACCCTCTAGGGTAGCACCATAGTGTAGCCGGAGGACAGCTATTTTCTGTTCTCCTCTGGGTACATTGACTTCAATACAAAAACCTAGGAGGCTCATGGTTCTCACCCGCTTCCATAGACTTAAACAGTGAATATGTGTAACGTCTGAAGAGTGAGGAGTCAGGCGCAGGGAGCAGAAGATTCAAGGGAAAAACGCTTTAATGTCCAAAGTAACCAGGAACAGGTACAAAAATGGGTGAAGCCAAAACACAGGCAAACACAAACCAAGGACCACTGGTACATAACCCGGACAGCGAAAACCCAAATAAACAACAAGCCCGGAACAAACACAAGCGGGCTAAACTAACTTAAATAATACCCATCCCAAAACACCAACAAGGAACAGGTGAACACAATTAGACAAAAACAAACTAAAAGGAAAAAGGGATCGGTGGCAGCTAGTAGACCGGCGACGGCGACCGCTGAGCGCCACCCGAACAGGAAGGGGAGCCACCTTCGGTGATATTCGTGACAATATGGCGACTTCCGGAGGACGTCCTCAAAGCTATCAGAGCTCTTGCATCATGAACTGACATGTTGTCCATCCAATCAAAGGACCAGAGAATTAATCTGAAACATAGGCTACAGCTAGCTAGCACTGCAGTGCATGAAGTGTGGTGAGTAGTTGACCGAAAGAGAAAGACAAAAGTTGGACACTTTTGAACAAATTAATTTCTTCAAAAATGAAAGAGAAGCAGCAGAGAATGAGAGAGTGAGAGAGAGTAATGGAGAGTTAGAGAGAGTGAGAGTGAGAGAGTGAGAGAGAGTGAGAGAGAGTGAGAGAGTGAGAGAGCTATAGTTCATTGTATTTTTTTTCTTCTTCTTAGTTTACTGTTCACTTACTTAGCCAGCTAATGCAGCTAATTTAGCCACAAACAAAGAGGAAAGCTATTTATGTTAGCCAGCTGGCTAAGGCTATCCAAGACTGCAACTCTTCCTAGTCAAGGTAAGCTTTCGGTTTAATAATTGTATTGCCACGGGGCTCGCCGGTGTAAATGTTAGACTGCTTGCTGTACACTGTAATGAGTGGTTGTACACATGGATTGGATTTTGGGTTTACTAACGTGTTAGTTCTAGTAGCAATGTTGACTAAGACGTTAGTTAACATGGTGACAGTGATGTAGGCTGTGTAGAGGTTAGCTACAGGTTTGGCTTGGAGAGTATGAAGGTTTGTCTTGCAGAGGTTTATTCGCCTGGCCAGAGACAGCTATTGTGTTGTGCAATGAAGTCCATAAGCAAAGTCAAAAAGGTGAGACGGGGAATCGTAGATGTGAGTATGAATTATACAACGAGCAGAGGGATGATGCTGTATGTGGCTGCTATGAATGTAAACTGTGTGTGCAGGTGATCAGGGGCCGGATGCACCAGTTGGACATAAAAAAGGCTGGTCTTAAATATTAGGTTGGTCGTAGCAAAGTCCAACTTTTTTGAGTTTACACCTGTTGCACCAACCCAAAATACTGTAAATTAGTATGATATGTTACTTTTGGTATGTTTACATAACAAAGCAGGTTCTTTAATGCAAAAATGAAGTAACCTTTGACGGTGGTTGGGTAGGCATATAACGTGAACGCTAGCAACACAAAGATTGCGCGTTCGAATTTCATCACAGACAACTTTAGCATGGGTGGCAGGTAGCCATCATACAAATTGTAATTCGTAAGATATCTTATGAAATGGATGATGAACATCCACAAATTACAGCATTACTGTAGGAATAGATATCATTAAAAATAGTGGAATAAAAGGCTAATGCAATGGAAGGTATGTATCTGATGCTTAACTCTCAAAGTCATCCAACCATTATAATAAATGCAAAGCAGGTACTCCCAAACCCCCAGGGGTACTCGCAATGCCATCGGGGGTACGCCAAATATCCATTTGGGTGAGGTTTTTTTCTCACCTGAGTAGCCTCGTTTCACTGCCAAAATTAAATTAAATCATCTAGTGTTCAGCAAAATAACAGCACAATGTCAAATACAGGTAGCCTAGTCTAATAATTAACATCCAATCACATTAATTAACTGTTACTCTCTCACGGGAAACCTTCACTCTTGTTCAGACATTTAGAAACTTACAACATGAAAAATAAGCCAAGGTCGTTTTTTGAGTGAGAATAAAGACGACTTTCGAGTAGTAAGATATGTATAAAAGCAACAGATACCATTAATAAAGAAGGGGCTAGAAGCATCTTATATGGTGAGCTACTGAGTGGCTAGGACAGACAAGCCCCATACTATTGTGGAGGACTTAATTCTTCCTGCTGCCGCGGATATGGCTGGGATAATGCTGCGGGAAAAGGCCAAAAAAACTATACAGACAGTGTCTTCATCAAACAACACTGTTTCACGACGCATCAGTGACATGGCAGGAGATGTTTTGAAACAATTACTGCTTCGCATACAAGCCCGGGAATTATATGCATTACAGCTGGATGAGTCAACAAATGTGGCGGGTCTGGCACAGCTCCTGGTATATGTCCGTTACGTTTATGGGGGGTCAATTAAGGAAGATATCCTCTTCTGCAAACCATTGGAAACCAGGACAACATGAGAGGATATTTTTTAAGTACAGGATAGCTTTGTAACATCAAATGGACTTTGGTGGTCAAGATGTGTTGGTATCTGTACTGATGGCGCAAAAGCCATGACAAGGAGACATAGTAGACTGGTAACACGCATGCAAGCAGTTGCTCCCGACGCCACTTGGGTACACTGCAGCATCCACCGAGAGGCTCTTGCTGCCAAGGGAATGCCTGACAGCTTGAAAGATGCTGTGGACACTAGTGAAAATTGTTAACTTTGTTAAAGCAAGGCCCATGAACTCTTGTGTACTTTCTGCATTATGCAATGATATGGGCAGCACCCATGCAACGCTTTTACAACATACAGAAGTGCACCGGTTATCAGGTATTGACATTTTTTTAAATTGAGAGACAAGCTTAAAGTTTTCTTTACTGACCATCATTTTCACTTGTCTGACCGCTTGTACGATGACGAGTATCTCACACGACTGACCTATCTGGGTGATGATTTGTCTGTCCTGAATGATCTGAATCTAGGATTGCAGGGACTCTCCGCAACAATATTCAATGTACAGGACAAATTTGAGGCTATAATTAAGAAGTTGGAGCTCTTCTCTGTCTGCATTAACAAGGACAACACACAGGTCTTTCCATCATCGTATGATTTTTTGTGTGCAAATGAACTCAATCTTACGGACAATGTCAAATGTGATATTGCGATGCGCCTGAGTGAGCTGGGTGCGCATTTACACAGGTACTTTCCCGAAACGGATGACACAAACAACTGGATTCCTTATCTCTGTCATGCCCTGCCTCCAGTCCACTTACCAATATCTGAACAAGAGAGCCTCATCGAAATTGCTACAGGCGGTTCTGTGAAAATGTAATTAAATCTGGATTTCTGGATAGGGATGCACTCAGAGTTTCTTGCCTTGGCAAATCACACTGTTAAGACATTGATGCCCTTTGCTACCACGTACCTATGTGAGAGTTGATTCTCGGCCCTCACTAGCATGAAAACTAAATACAGGCACAGACTGTGTGTGGAAAATGATTTAAGACTGAGACTCTCTCCAATACAACCCAACATTGCAGAATTATGTGCATCCTTTCAAGCACACCCTTCTCATTAACTTGTGGTGAGTTATTCGCAATTTTTGATGAACAATAAGATTTTATTTGTAAGATGGCTAAATGAAGAGCAAAATTATTGATTATTGTTATAGAATTATTTGTGCCCTGGTCCTTTAAGAGCTCTTTGTCACTTCCCATGAGCCTGGTTGTGATAAAAATTAACACAAATTCTTATGTTTAATAAATGTTTGTGAAGTGTATGTGTGGCAGGCTTACAATGATGTCAAAAACAACATTTGAGAGTGTGCTGACCCTGGTGCTAGACGGGGTACACAGCTGGAGGAAAGGGTACAGGACTATAAAAAGTTTGACAACACTGGTCTAGATGATACTTTCACCACCGTTTTGATTTGAGACAAGCTTGGGAACTCGTCTAGATAAATCAATCAAAGTCAGATTATTGTTTTCACTGAATCGCTGTTTGGATATTTGGTTACAATTAGGCTGGTAAATGTTAGTTAAGTTCAGATGAGCGCTCATGATCATTCTTTTTCTCATCTATTAGCAAGACAGATAGCCTAACACGCTAGCAAAAAGTTATGTAGCCTAGTGGATTATTTTGCTCTTCACCCGCGCAGTAGCCTATAGCTACTCCCGACCAAAAGCCAGTGACTTGATAATCAATCTATGTGATGTTGTTTCCCTAAATCTACATCTTTTAATTGATCTCTGGCTGGGCAAATAAGTGGAGGTGCAGCTCATCTTTTCATTTGCTCTTCCATAACTTATCAGCAACATTTAGCATGCTATAATGTAGCCTAAAAAGTGTGGGCCTTTTTGGCTATTGATTTGCGACTCGAACCCAACAAGCCATGGCTTCCCTTAGAAGAAAAAAACAGAAAGCAACTTCAAGATGCAAATGAGATCAATGAACAGCTGAATGATATCCAGGAAAACATACTGTAGCTAAATGCTCACCAAAACAAACTAACTGCTACAATCTGTTGTTAAAGAAGTAGATTTTCTCGAAAGGAAAGTAGAGTCTATCGTGTCAGATATGCATATACAGGGCGGGTGCATGGACGAACAAGACAACAAAATTGGCAAACTTTAGAAGATTAACTGGACCAGACAGAGAACAGAATGAGACAAAATAATATGAGAATATTGTCGCTAACGGAAACGAGGAAAAGGAGACCTTTCCATGTGATCAAGCTGATATCGGAGGAGCTTGGCGTGAATGTATCACCGGAGGATCTGGAGGATCTGGAGGATCTGGAGCGATACCATCGGATCATGAAACAGAAGCAGCTAAATAACCTTGCATGGTGATCTTTAAGCTGTTGAAATATCAGACCAAAGTCAAAAATGTTTTGTATGATTTTTTTACACCAAATACAAACATACACATACGAACAACAGCTTACAGACGCACAGAAACAATGACTACATCTCCTCTTCCTAGACCCGCATGCTCACCCCTCCGTCCCTAGTGCTTACATCATTGTTTGCCACATGGCCTTGGTTGTAAGTGGGTCGTAAGTCTACGTCCACACCACTGGGGCCCTTCAGTGTGCTACACCTGATTGTAGATAAAAAAATTATAAATATAGAATATATATATATATATTTTTAAATTTTACCCCTTTTTCTCCCCAATTTCATGGTATCCAATTGTTAGTAGCTACTATCTTGTCTCATCGCTACAACTCCCGTACGGGCTCGGGAGAGACAAAGGTTGAAAGTCATGCGTCCTCCAATACACAACCCAACCAAGCCGCACTGCTTCTTAACACAGTGCGCATCCAACCCGGATGCCAGCCGCACCAATGTGTCGGAGGAAACATTGCAACTCTGTGTTGTGGTCTCTCCATATATTCTTGCCAATTGATTCTTCATGAGATGCACCTTTGAGCAATTTAGACAACTGGTTGATTGTTGGTTGAACTAACACTTTACATTCCTTCATGAGTGAGGGTCAATTTCACCTGCACGATTCATCAATTCACGTTTTTGTACAAAAGGTCTAATAGAAATGTGTCAAACTATGCTTGACAGTTTATGACAAATAGTTCAACAATTTAGCATGTAATGGCTTATGCAAGGAACTAATGCCTAGATGTTTTGAGGGGTAAGACTATTCAACAGAGATCCATCTACTATATTTGGATCAACATGACATGAGCAATTGATAATGTGGAAAAAAGCTGACACTTGTACATTATCAATTGCAATTTGTTCAAAGGAATAAGACATTGCTTTAATGATGTGCACAAGTGACTAGATGATTTGGAATTTGTACAAGTAGTATCAAGAATTGCACTTTTGATCTAAGAAATGCACCAAAGCGACTGAGAAAAACGGTAATAAACGCTGTGGGTACAACATCAGCGATGCACTTGCTAATAAACTCACTCACCGAATCAGCGTATTCATCAATGTTATTGTCCGACACTACGCGGAACATATCCCAGTCCACGTGATCGAAGCGTGGAGTCCGATTGGTCGGACCAGCGTTGAACAGACCTGAGCACGGCGCTTCCTGTTTTAGTTTCTGTGAATAGGCTGGGAGCAACCAAATGGAGTCGTGGATTTTCCGAAAGGAGGGCGGGGGAGGGTTTTTTCCAACAATTGTTTACAGCCAGATTATTTCACTTATAATTCACTGAAGTTAACATACACTAAGTTGACTGTGCCTTTAAACAGCTTGGAAAATTCCAGAAAATGATTGCTTTAGAAACTTCTGAT
Organism: Oncorhynchus nerka; assembly: GCF_034236695.1. Taxonomy (NCBI): domain Eukaryota; kingdom Metazoa; phylum Chordata; class Actinopteri; order Salmoniformes; family Salmonidae; genus Oncorhynchus; species Oncorhynchus nerka. Next base: position 53,979 of record NW_027039956.1, read on the forward strand.
AGGCTAATTGACATAATTTGAGTCAATTGGAGGTGTACCTGTGGATGTATTTCAAGGCCTATCTTCAAACTCAGTGCCTCTGCTTGACATCATGGGAAAATCAAAAGAAATCAGTCAAGACCACACAGAGAAAATGTAGACCTCCACAAGTCAGGTTCATCCTTGGGAGCAATTTACAAATGCCTGAAGGTACCACATTCATCTGTACAAACAATTAGTACCCAAGTATAAACACCATGGGACCACCCAGCCGTCATACCACTCAGGAAGGAGTCACGCTCTGTCTCCTAGAGATGAACGTACTTTTGGTGCGAAAAGTGCAAATCAATCCCAGAACAACAGCAAAGGACCGTGTGAAGATGCTGGTGGAAACAGGTACAAAAGTATCTATATCCACAGTTAAACAAGTCCTATATCGACATAATCTGAGAGGCCGCTCAGCAAGGAAGAAGCTACTGCTACAAAACCACCATAAAAAAGCCAGACTACGGTTTGCAACTGCACATGGGGACAAAGATCGTACTTTTTGGAGAAATGTCCTCTTGTCTGATGAAACAAAAATAGAACTGTTTGGCCATAATGACCATTGTTATGTTAGGAGGGAAAAGGGGGTTGCTTGCAAGCCGAAGAACACCATCCCAACCGTGAAGCACGGGGGTAGCAGCATCATGTTGTGTGGGTGCTTTGCTGCAGGAGGGTCTGATGCACTTCACAAAATAGATGGCATCATGAGGTAGGAACATTATGTTGCTATACTGAAGCAGCTTCTCAAGAAATCAGTCAGGAAGTTAAAGCTTGGTCGCAAATTGGTTCTCCAAATGGACAATGACCCCAACACTACGTCCAAAGCTGTGGCAAAATGGCTTAAGGACAACAAAGTCAAGGTAATGGAGTGACCTGACCTTAATCCTATAGAAAATTTGTGAGGAGAACTGAAAAAGTGTGTGCGAGCAAGGAGGCCTACAATCCTGATTCAGTTACACCAGCTCTGTCAGGAGGAATGGGCCAAAATTCACCCAACTTATTGTGGGAAGCTTGTGGAAGGCTACCTAAAACGTTTGACCCAATTTAAACCAGTTAAAGGCAATGCTACCAAATACTTATTGAGTGTATGTAAACTGAGTTTAAATGTATTTGGCTAAGGTGTATGTAAACTTATGACTTCAACTGTATGTTGTGTAGATAGATAGATAGATAGATAGATAGATAGATAGATAGATAGATAGATAGATAGATAGATAGATAGATAGATAGAGTTGAAGTCGGAAGTTCACATACACTTTAGCCAAATAAATTTAATCTAAATTTTTCACAGTTCCTAGGACATTTAGTAAAAAATCCTTGTCTTAGGTCAGTTAGGATCACCACTTTATTTTAAGAATGTGAAATGTCATAATAATAGTAGAGAGAATTATTTATTTCAGCTTTTTTTCTCTCATCACATTCCAAGTGAGACAATGCCAAGAGTGTGCAAAGCTGTCATCCAGGCAAATGGTGGCTACTTTGAAGAATCTAAAATCTAAAATATATTTTGAATTGTTTAATTAAAACCTCTCTGAGATAGGCGGGACGCTTGTGTCCCACCTGGCCTAAAGCCAGGGAAAATGCAGAGCGCCAAATTCAAATAAATTACTATAAAATCAAAATTTCATTAAATTACACATGCAAGATAGCAAATTAAAGCTACACTCATTGTGAATCCAGCCAAATTGTCAGATTTCAAAAAGGCTTTTTGGCAAAAGCATAAGATGCTATTATCTGATGATAGCACAACAGTAAACAATGAGAGAGTAGCATATTTCAACCCTGCAGGCGTGACACAAAAAGCAGAAATAAAATATATATCATGCCTTACCTTTGACAAGCTTCTTTTGTTGGCACTCCAATATGTCCCATAAATATCACAAATGGTCCTTTTGTTCGATTAATTCTGTCCATATATATCCAAAATGTCAATTTATTTGGCGCATTTGATCTAGAATAACACTGGTTCCAACTTGAACAACGTCACTACAAAATATCTCAAAAGTTACCTGTATACTTTGCCAAAACATTTCAAACTCCTTTTGTAATACAACTTCAGGTATTTTTAAACGTAAATAATCAATAAAATTGAAGATGGGATGATCTGTGTTCAATACAAAAACAAAACAAACTGACACTACTTTCCTAGTCACGCGCCTCTCTAGTTCAGTCCACTTCAAGTGACTCTCATTCAAGATGGCCGTACTTCTTCATTACACAAAGCAACCCATTTCTAAAGACTGGTGACATCGAGTGGAAGTGGTAGGAACTGCAAGCAAGTCCCTTAGAAATCTGGTTTCCCAATGAAAACTTATTGAAAAGACAGTGACCTAAAAAAAAACAATCTGAATGGTTTGTCCTCTGGGTTTTGCCTGCTACATAAGTTCTGTTATACTCACAGACATGATTCAAACAGTTTAAGAAACTTCAGAGTGCTTTCTATCCAAATCCACTAATAATATGCATATCTTATATTCTGGGGATGAGTAGCAGGCAGTTGAATTTGGGCATGCTATTCATCCAAAAGTGAAAATGCTGCCCCCTATCCCGAAGAAGTTTTAACACTCTTTTGGTTACTACACGATTCCATATGTGTTATTTCATAGTTTTGATCTCTTCACTATTATTCGAAAATGTAGAAAATAGTCAAATTAAGAATAACCCTTGAATGAGTAGGTGTGTCCAAACTTTTGAATGGGTCTGTATGTTACATACAATTGTCAACAAACAACTGCATTACACTCAAAATAATTTGAATTCAGATGCTAATCTGGCTGATGACACTAGCTAGTTACATTAGCTAGCTAACCAAACACACTATGATGGTTTGCTAGCATGCTAGCTAGTCCATCTTCTACATCCAAAATAATTGTGTTTGT
>NW_027039956.1:61881-64381 GCF_034236695.1 Oncorhynchus nerka
ATCTCGAAGCAGCCAAGTTTCGTAAGGGAGGGAAGAAAAGAGAAGATCAGCAAATTCATCCAACTCATCACCCTCTACCCCAGAACCACCCGCAAGCCCTAAAGCCACCCAATTGAAACATAGTGTAGCCAGAGCAGCAGCACATTCTTAGTGTGAGATTTAAATAGCTAACTAGAGGAGACTAGAGATCACAGAATGGAAGAGAAAGAGAGAGAGCCTGTGACTGAGGCAGTCAGGCATTCCCAAACGGAAGCAGTACTTTGGAATTCCAAACACGATTTGGAGTTAGTAATGCCAGGAATGTGATGTACAATGGTAGCTATGGCAACCGCCCGAGCCACCAGGTGCTCAAAGGCACTTTGACAGGAAGTGCAACAGGAAGTGAAACAGGAAATGAAACATGCAGCTCACTGGGCCAAGCAAAATGACCACCAATGACTCAGCAGGGGAAAACAATCTAATAGGCCTAAGTGTAGGTCTATAGAAGCGATTCTATAATAATCGTAATAATATTCATTATAATATTTTTTCATGTTCATTTTTGTGAATTGTTATCATATTGCAGTATGAATCAGAAAATATATTTTTGGGATGAGGGGAGAAATTACCCAGCAAAAAGAGTCCACTTTTCCACAACAGTTCTACTTCCGTACTAGTTAGTTTTTTTACACACAGTGATACATTTCTTTTCTTTCTCTTCCTTTTACCTTTTGACGGCCCTCTTTGTGTGCAGGCTGTGGGAAAGTTTCCCATGGTGGATGAGGTCATCCATCCGCCCCCCTCGCCCCCCCCCCCCTTGCCGCCCCTCTCCTGCCCAGGCAGGGCTGCAGGCAGCTGGGCTGTCCGACACTGATGTGGCCCTGCTCTCCCTCTCTGTCTTGGGGATTGGGGATGAATAGAGAGACATTCAATTATGGACCAAGTCATCTGGGGCCTCATTTATGTCACTTATGTCAAAATGTCACACTAAATATCTGTGTGCACAATTTCTTAATAGGTAGGCCTACTTAAAAAAATATTGAGATTTACAGTGGCTTGCGAAAGTATTCACCCCCTTGGAATTTTTACTATTTTGTTGCGTTACAAACTGGAATTAAAATAGATTTTTGGGGGATTTGTATCATTTGATTTGCACAACATGCCTACCACTTTGAAGATGCAAAATATTTCTTTATTGTGAAACAAAAAATAAATTACACAAAAAACTGAAAACTTGATGGTGCATAACTGTTCACCCCCCCACACACACAAAGTCAATACTTTATAGAGACACCTTTTGCATCAATTACAGCTGCAAGTCTATGGGGGTATGTCTCTATAAACTTGGCACATCTAACCACTGGGATTTTTGCCCATTCTTCAAGGCAAAACTGCTCCAGCTCCTTCAAGTTGGATGGGTTCCACTGGTGTACAGCATCTTTAAGTCATACCACAGATTCTCAATTGGATTGAGGTTTGGGCTTTGACTAGCCCATTCCAAGATATTTAAATGTTTCCCATTAAACCACTCGAGTGTTGCTTTAGCAGTATGCTTAGGGTCAATGTCCTGCTAGAAGGTGAATCTTCGTCCCAGTCCCAAATCTCTGGTTTCCCTCAAGAATTCCCCTGTATTTAGAGCCATCCATCATTCCTTCAATTCTGACCAGTTTCCCAGTCCCTGCTGATGAAAAACATCCCCACAGCATGATGCTGCCACCACCATGCTTCACTTTGGGGATGGGGTTCTCGGGGTGATGAGAGGTGTTGGGTTTGCGCCAGACATAGCGTTTTCCTTGTTGGCCAAAAAGCTCAATTTTAGTCTCATCTGACCAGAGTACCTTCCATATGTTTGGGGAGTATCCCACATGCCTTTTGGTGAACCCCAAACGTGTTTGCAATGACTTTTTTCTGGCCACTCTTCCTTAAAGCCCAGCTCTGTGGAGTGTACGGCTTAAAGTGGTCCTATGGACAGATACTCCAATCTCCTCTGTGGAGCTTTGTAGCTCCTTCAGTGTTATGTCTGGTCTCTTTGTTGCCTCTCTGATTAATGCCCTCCTTGCCTGGTCCGTGAGTTTTGGTGGGTGGCTCTCTCTTTGCAGGTTTTTTGTGGTGGCATATTCTTTCCATTTTTTACTAATGGATTTAATGGTGCTCTGTAGGATGTTCAACGTTTTGGATATTTTTATAACCTGTTTGTAGAGCTCCTTGATGTTCATGGTGCTGCTTGCTTAGTGGTGCCCATTGCTTAATGGTGTTGCAGACTCTGGGGCCTTTCAGAACAGGTGTACATATACTGAGATCGTGTGACAATTAGATTGCACACAGGTGGACTTTTTTAAACTAATTATGTGATTTCTGAAGGTAATCGGTTGCACCAGAGGTTATTTGGGGGCACCACTTTTCCGTATTTTATTTTTTAGAATTTTTTAAACAAGTAATTTTTTAAATTTCAGTTCACCAATTTGCACTATTTTGTGTATGTCCATTACATTAAATCCAAATAAAAAATCAATTTAAATTA
>NW_027039956.1:84381-125000 GCF_034236695.1 Oncorhynchus nerka
TGAAAGTTTACAACGTAGGTGCACAGGTAGAGAGAAACATTTATGTGATCAAGGTAACAGACAGTGACACATTCAATATACTCGTGCCTGCATCTAGCTGATCTAGTGTGTAATCATTAGACCAACAGCTGCAAACAAGTATTTCCATTGGACAAATTCAGGTATGTTTATCCCCGTTTCATTCCATATGCTTCCGTTTAAGAAATATTTTTCAACAGAATCGGTGGAATGAATACACCCCTAATCACACACAAAGACAGTTCCCTTTCATAGCAGCCACATACAATCAGCATGATCACGTTGCTCGTTAATTCCTTTGTGCATCTACGTGCTCTCCTCCTCTCACTGTTTTCCTTCACTTATGGACTTCAGTACACATCAGCTGTCTGTGACCAGGCAAAAAAACAACTTCAAAAACCTTCATGTCATAACCAGTACACACAGCCTACATCGCTGTCACCATTTAATTTTTATTTTATTTAACTAGGCAAGTCAGTTAAGAACAAATTCGTTCTGTTCATGGACAGAACAACAGATGTTTACCTTGTCAGCTCAGGGATTCGATCTTGCAACCTTTCAGTTACAAGTCCAACGCTCTAAACACTAGGCAACCTGCCACCCATAAAGAGTAGAGTATTAGATAACGTGACATCATAGTAAACATAGCTACTAGAACTAACACCCTAGTAATCCCACTACAATCATGCAGTACAGTCAGCAAGCAGTTTAGCAGTTACATAGGTGGGCCCCAGTGGCTATAAATTAATAAAACCAAAAGTGAACCTAGACTTGGAAAAGTTAAAGTGTTGGATAGCCATAGCCAGCTAGCTAACATGGCATCCCTCTCTGTTTGAGCCAGGTGTTTGAGAAGGCTAAACTAGCAAGCTGCATTCGAAAGCTAAGTAAGCGAAAGTGAAAAAAAATATATATATATAGCTTGCTCTCTCTTGCTTCTCCTTCATTTTTGAATAAATTGATTAGTTCAAAACTGTTCAACTATTGTCTTTCTCTCTCTTTGAGTCAACAACTCACCACATTTTATGCACTGCAGTGCTAGCTAGCTGTAGCTTATGCTTTTAGTACTAGATTCATTTTATGATTCTTTGATTGGATGGACAACATGTCCGTTCATGCTGCAAGCACTCAGAAGTTGTTATAACTACTGTGTAAGTCTACGGAAGGGGGTGAGAACCATGAGCCTTCTAGGTTTTAAATTGAAGTCAATATACCCAGAGGAGGACGGAAACTAGCTGTCCTCCGGCTACACCATGGTGCTACTCTACAGAGTGCTCCTGAGGCTGCAGTAGACCTTCATTGTGTTTTAATCAATTATTTGGTGACATATGAATATATTTGGTATAGTTTTATCTAAAAAGGATTTGTTTTTTTATGTTTCACTTTTTTATTTTTATGAAATGGTCCTCCCAATCCTCTTCTGAGGAGCCTCCACTGACACACATGCACTCACTCACTCACTCACTCACTCACTCACTCACTGCCTCACTCACTCACTCACTCACTCACACACACACACATAAACACAAACACCAAAGGCATCCTACATTTGTTTATTTTCTTGTGATTGATCAGCGCCATCTACTGGAAAAAACACACAAAAGACTATGGCCACACAGAGTGTGGCTGCAGATGAAACCATATATACCATATGACTGCAGATGAAACCATATATGCGTTCATCAATTGTCTGTCCGACAATCGTCAACAGATGATGAAAAAACATTTGCTCAATTCAGAAGTTCTGAACACAACATATTTATATGGCCGTACCCTATATGATGAATGTATATATGTAATACATTAACTGTTGTTTTTTTATTTTCCAAAAATATGTTAGTGAGGATAATGTTACAGTACCAACTATACAACATTCATTTACACATTTTTACAATTGAGTGCCCAAGTTATGCTTTGGGGGCAAAAGTAGGAGACATGGATCACAGAAACATGTGAGTATGAAAAAGTGTTCCCTACCCAGCCCATCAACTCTACAACAGAATGACAAGTAAAAGACTTCGGTTAGCACTAGGCTGCATCCCAACTGCCACCTGATTCCCTATATAGTGCACTACCTCTGACCAGAGGAGCACTACTTCCCACTGGGCACAAACTGTTTTAATCAACATTGTTTCTAATTCATTTCAACAAAATAAATAAATGTGATGAAGTCGACTCAACATGTAAAACTGCTTGGTATTGAACAGATACACCAACGCTCTTTTCTTATCCAACTTTTAACCTGAATCTAATGACACTGTTACAATTAAACGTTAAACTGACATCTGTGTCCAGTGTGTTTAGTGCACTATACAGTATAGGGAATAGGTTGCCATTTGGGATGCAGTGTTCCTCACATACTTACCATGGCTACAACACTCATCTCAAGAGCACACATCACCATGTTGCATGTTTTCATGTCTTCTCAGAGTTATTCTTCTTTCAAACATTATGCGTCATGTTAAATATATTTCCAAATGTTTTAAAACCTATTTAAAGGGACAACAGATATGAGTTTTTGTCTAGGATGGAAGACACAATAATAACACATGTTGGCTGTGGCCAGAAGATCGTCTATTAGGTGTCATCAAACAGAGGTGATTCAACATGTACGTAGAATCACCACGAACTCATTGGAGCAGTTTCTCACAGCAGGAAAAGAATCCTGCAGCAACAGGAAATGTGCATTATTATGTGGATTATAATTAATGCTGCACATTTTTGTAGGGGTTGATACATTTTCAGTTAGGGCAAATCAAGTAGACATGAAAAACTTTAGAAGCCTTTTTAAATCTCGAATACACTACAAGTTTGCAGATCCTACACCTGTGTGATATGGTGCTATTCCCTGGCGGGGTTGAACACTATTACATGTTTTTTTCAATCACTTAGGTGCAATTTTCACAAGCATGTGGAACATTTAGTACAAAACTCAAAACAGATCACCAAAAAGGCAGGTGTTTCAAAATGCAAAAGTACATTTTCAATTGACTAAATACAACACGTAAAATCATAGTCATTTTTCACCAAACTTAATCAGTGTTTCGTCTAGAAATAAATGTTTCACATTGCAATACATGTTCATATAAAGTCATTGCATTTCACAATGCAATGCTCCCATTACCTTTGATATGATTGTCTTCTCATTTGTTAAAATACATTTACCCTTAATTGATCATCTCTTAATGTGGTAAACCTATAGATTCTAAAATGGTTGGGACACCAGGTGTGTGTACTTAATGATCAGGTAGAACAGAAAACCAGCAGGCTCCGGGCCTTGTAGGGTCAGAGTTCAATTCCCCTGCCCTATACAGTAAACATGAATCCAAAATTAAGTTGCTGGGGTCTTTTTGATAGAGGGTGGGGCGGTTACACACATTTACTAAAATTGCATTGGCCATTCTTGTATATCAAACAGAGTTGGAGTCAATTCCAGTCAATTAAAAAAGTCACATGAAACCTAATTCTAATTCCAAATGTTACTGATTGACGAGAATTGGAATTGACCCCAACCCTGGAATCAAACCCACCACTCTGGTATTGCTAGTGCCACACAGGACCCCTACAAATCATAAGTACAATACAATAGTGTAAAATACAATACATAATTACAATACAGGTGGAAGGTGTATGATTGCCATTCCAATGAGCGTGCCACCCTCAGCAGGCCATGCAATGACATCAAACCAGATGTCAGGCTTGGATTCGCTGTGCCAATATTTTTTACCAGGTGTATGAACAACGCGGACATTTACTGCGATGTTGATGAGAAGACAGGCTTGATGAAAACAAGTGCCTAGTAAACGTTGTTGTTTTTTTCATTAATTTCATTCGTTTCATATGATTACAGTACACCTATGAACAATATACATTTCTTTTTTGCATCAATGATTGTGAAAGATGTCTTCAATGATCACACCTCTGATCACACATAACATAGAAATGATGGAAATGTGATTTTATATTTTTGACGGGTACATTTTGATGGGTAGTGAAAGTGTTTTGCCTAATGTGAAAACAGTGTAAAGTACTGTAATTTAAGGGCATTTTTTAAACATGTATCTTGCATTGTTTGCTATTGCATTAGCTGGTTGTTAAAAAAAAACTAAATTGTTGTGTTTGGTGATTAAATCAAAGTTATGATGGTATTTTACAGTAAATGTATATTGTGGATCAATGGTTGTGTGGTGAAAGATGAATGCAAAATAAAAGGTTTTGAATTTAAGACTGGCTGCTTTACAAGTGTTACCAGTTTGGAGTTTTGTACTAAGAAATTAGGAAATTCACCACATGCTTGTGAAAATAACACCAAAGTGATTGAAAGAAACTGTCAGTTGATACTAGTGGCTTACAGGTTGATACTAATGGCTTACAGGTTGATACTAATGGCTTACAGAGGGAAAGTACAGTATACAGTATCTATATGAAAAACTTCTAAAGAAAGTAGTAGCAGTGCATGACTTGGACTGAAGTAGGTGCTGGAACTAATTTTAGGTGCCGGTACTGTTTATATTGGTGTGTTCCGCACCAAGTCAAGCACTGGATTGTAAAGTGTATAGTGTTCTTTGTTGAGAGCCTTTTACTCTACATGGCGGGTAGAGACAGACTACTAATGCTGTGTGATTAGAGGGACAATATCATATAGATTACATTTCAGCAAATACATTTGTTAAAAACATGTCTGAATTAAAAATACATATCATATATGACAGATTACCTCCCTTTACAATGGCATCCTGACTATATATACACAAACAGCAGTGGTGGCTGTTGGGCGGAGATAAAGGAGGACGGGCTCATTGTAATGAAACCATGTGTTTGATGCGTTTGATACCTGTCCATTCCAGCCATTACAATGATCTCTGCCCATCAGCCTCCTCTGATAACAAAAAGTTATATTAATAAAGTTTTTTTTAAAGTCCTCAATGTGCTTCAGGGTAAAGCTTATCCTAGTAACAGATAAAGGATCAGATCAGATTTCCCTTCCCCCAATCCTAACCATTAGTGGGGGAAATGCTAAACTGACCCAAGATCAGTGTCTAGGGGGCAACATCACCCTACAGTACACCTCTGGGGCCTCATGTATAACCATTGCATACATTCACACTAGATGTCTGCGTGACCCATTTCTGAAAAGTATTGGAAATACATGTACAGAAATATTGACATTTATCAATTTGGCGCAGGCACAGTTTTACAACTGTGTGTGAACGAGTATTAAAACTGCCTGAAAACCGCCCTCCATCCACCCTTTAGGGTGACCATAACACCCATTAGTTAAGGTATAATTTGGAACGATTGGCATTAAGCCACAGAATGCAAAACAAGAATTGTTGCTCAATATTTAGTTTATAAATAGATTATTGTGTTTCTATGTCCTGCCTTGGTATAGGCTCTGAGATTAAATACGCAATGATGTCGCGCTCCTATCGCACAGCAATACAGTAACCTAAACCCATATACCCATTTACATAAACTACCAGTCTATTTACTGTGTTGGCATGATGTTTTAATCTTTTGCTGTAATTTATGGTGTATCTGGAAAAGGACTGTCAGTCTGTTTCTGAAAGAGAAAACACCAGCAAATTGCTGTGAACCTGTCAACAGACCGTTACAAACTCCTTACTTTCCAGGTTTAAATACAATATTTCAACCACTAGCAGATGTGCATGTTCTAAAGTTTGCGGGGAGGTGATCACATTCTCACTTCAAGTTTTTATAAATGATCACTTTTGTTGAAAACTGGTACATGCAGATTTTGGGGCAAATTTTGTGTATATGCAATGTCAATAAATGAGGCCCCTGGTGTGTAGCGTAAAGTTGTTGCTACTGTCTTCTGCAGGTAGTATCCCATAATGCAACACATTAGTCCCTTCTCTTCCACATCAGCATTCGAGTGCTGTATGTACCAGCAGGACAAACAATGTATGTGTGTGTGTGTGTGTGTGTGTGTGTGTGTGTGTGTGTGTGTGTGTGTGTGTGTGTGTGTGTGTGTGTGTGTGTGTGTGTGTGTGTGTGTGTGTGTGTGTGCGTGTGTGTGCGTGTGTGTGTGCGTGTGTGTGTGTGCGTGTGTGTGTGCGTGTGTGTGTGTGTGTGTGTGTGTATTTATGCATGTGTTATTTCTTCGGTGAGCCAATCATCACCTTGGAGACAAAGTTTACGATGGCGCTGGCGGGTTGTTCGGGGTCGTGTTCAGCAAACAGGTGACACACGTTCTCCGTCCCATTCATCGACTTCCTCGCCACAAAACCAAAGATCCTGACAGGAGAAACAGCAGAGAAGCTCAGTAAGCCTTCAGCTTCAACCGCCAAACAGAATAATCCACAGTAATATTCACTAGGAACGAAACGGAAACAAATGGGCTGAAGCGCGGAGTGACCTACCTGAATTTGTCTAATAAGAAATTCTAATTTTCATTGCAAAACCTTTTGCTATGTTTCGACATGGTGTGAAGTAATGAAAAAGAGTAGTGATAGAGGGAGTAATAACAGAAGGAGAAATTTGTGAAAAACAATGAGATGGATAGATAAAACGAGAGAGAGAGAGATACAGAAAGAGAGGGAGAAAGCGAGAGAAAGAATTAGAGGAGGTGAAATGAGGGGATGACTTACTTAGCAGAGGAACAGCCATCTCTTGTCCACCTGGTGAGGACAGAATAGGTTCACTTACCATGCATGATTATCAGGAACACACACACACACACACACACACACACACACACACACACACACACACACACACACACACACACACACACACACACACACACACACACACACACACACACACAAAGGAGTGTACAGTACTCACTTGCGTTCCTGTGGGTCAAGAGCACAGAATATGACTGTATTGACAGTGTAGTGTCTCCTGAAGAACAGCCTACAGACAGAGAGAGACAGGCAGTGAGGGTTGATAGTATTGTAGTGTAGGTATACAATATCTGTTGCAATTAGGAGGTTCTTTACATTATGAGTGTGTGCTCATGCATTTGTGTGTATGACTCACTTCCTCTGGTTGTCGGTGAGGGTGATGCCCTGGGCTGAGACTTTGAAGTGGACCACAGTGGAGGTAGAAGGAGGGTCCATGGCCAGAATCAGGCTGGCTGCCTTCTGCACAGCCTGGTACCCTGTTAGAGACTCCAGCTCTACTGAGCCCAGGAACCACACATTACAGGCTGGGGAGTGGAAACACACACACACACGTCATATACAGTAACACACACACAGCCTGCTACCCAGTGAGAGACACACACACACACTGAAACAGAGTCACACTGAAACATGAACACACTGAAACAGAGACACACTGAAACACACACCATGTCAGAGAAGAGGAGAGCTGAGATAAAACAATACCTGCTCCCTGTTTGAGTAGCTCAGCAGCAGAGTTGGTGGCTGACTGTGTTGATGGGTCACTAGTCTCTTCCAGAGGATCTGACAACACAGAAAGAAAAAAGAGTTTGCCGGGAACTTATAAAAACACACACACACACACACACACACACACACACACACACACACACACACACACACACACACACACACACACACACACACACACACACACACACACACACACACACACATTCTTACCTCTGTCGGGGATGATGAGTTTGCAGGGCAGGGCCAAGGGGGTGATGGAATGTTGACAGACCAATGCAGTCAGACTTCCTGTGAGGAACAGGAAACAGACTGTCTCAGATGCTTTCACATACCATCTAGTTATTGTGGATCTATTTAGATGCACTACTCAGTATGTCCACCAGAGGAAGACATTGTATATTATTTCATCAAAACTGAACAAATCCACACATACAGTAAACTTAGGCTGCATTTAAACAGGCAGCCCAATTCTGATATTTTTTCACTAATTGGTCAATCACATTAGATTATTTCACATCAGATCTAACTGGTCAAAATACCAATTACTGAAATATAAGAATTGGGCTTCCTGTCTAAATGCAGCCGTAGTCACACAACACAACACACATACAGTAAACATATGCACACAACACAACACACAGGAATATGTCCTCACCAAAGAAGGGTTCGTTGGGACAGCCCTTAAGCCGTACCCCTTTCTGAGTGCACTCAATCAGGAAGTGCCTCACCAGCTCATTAGACAGGTCCCCTCCCACTGTGGAGACAGGAAGTGACATCATCAGTGAGGGATATCAGACTTAGAGAGGTGTTGAGAAATGGCAAGTTCCCTAGGTACAGATATAGGATCAGCTTCCCTTCCCCCAATCCTAACCTTAACCATTAGTGGAGAAAATACAAAATTGACCCAGGATCATCAACTAGGGGTAACCTAGACCACCCTGGACTGACAGACATATCTCATTTGGAATAAGTCAGAAGTGACACACTATATAACTACAATGGTTAAATGTCACTACTGAGTCGTTCCACCTCAAAAAGCCCAAGAAATAGGATTTCTGATGGATAAATGTGTGTGGCAGAAGCAGAAAGCAGCATCTAGTGGAAAAAACATGGTACTTTCACATCAATTTATGGGGGAAAACTGCAAGCAACTTCAACAGCTAATTTCTCTGAAAAGGAAAAAAAACATCACCAAATTCACTGAGAATACATTACATAGTATGAATTGGGCTTCCGAGTGGCGCGGTGGTCTAAGGCACTGCATCTCAATGCAAGAGCCATCACTACAGTCCTTGGTTCGATTCCAGGCTGTATCACATCCAGCCGTGATTGGGAGTCCCATAGGGTGGTGCACAATTGGTGCAGTCATTGTAAATAAGAGTTTGTTATTAAATTGACTTGCCTAGTTAAATAAAGGTTCAAAGAACCATTACTCCAAGCCGCAGGTTCATCCTACTTATTAAAGATAGAGAACTGATACTGTCTGCTTGGTGGGGGTTCATGCGTGGCTTTTTACCATTTATTTGGATTCCTCGCATCTTAATCATTGTTAAGAAGAGGTTTGGTACAAATCGGATGATGGGTATTATATCAATTGAATATTATATGAATCCTATACATTTAAATGGCCAATTTGGGTTCAATCAATTACCTTCATTTCTAAGAGTTGAAATTGTCTTTCAACAAAATAAGGTTGCCTACAGAAACCAATTCAGAACAATCTGAGATGGTGGGTGTCATGGCTTGCTTGAACTGAATCTAATGAAACCATGTTAGAACTGATCTCTGAGGCCCAAATGGCACCCTATTCCCAAGGCTCTGGTCAAAAGTAGCGTACCGTATACTTCATAGAGAATAGCGGGCCATTTGGGATGCACAGAAATGTAGCCTATGACACCAACCTTTCTTGCTCTGTGTCAGGACAGAGGGAGGGGGTGTGGCCACCTTCATAGCCAATCCGTAGGCTCCGCGGAACGAGTGACTGTCCCTGACGACAAAAGATCCAGGTTCTCTGTCCTTCAGCATAGTGATAGCTAAAGAGCGCCACAGGGGACAAAACACATGTCTCACACAGAAAGTCACAACGCCCATATGTCATTCAGGGCTGCGTGCCAAATGGCCACCCTATTCCCTATATAGTGCACTAATTTGACCAGGGGCCATAGTAGTTGTGCGCTACATAGGAAAAAGGGTGACAACACACACACACTCACTAACACACAGTTCTTGCAGCACACGTGTAATATTAAGAGACAATATTTACCTTGATCTCTGGAGATGTCAGGCTTGTACCAGAACTTGGATGTGTCCTGAACAAACTTCACAGTGTGCTGCTTACTGGCAAACAGGTCTGCAACACAACGCACAGGCAAAGACAACCACTGAGTCTGACTCTCCCGTTCTAGAGATTACAGCACGATGGTACAGTAGATACACATATTTACAGTGAACACTGTGTGCGACAGTATGACTGTGTGTGAAATCAGGCATGCTATTGTCTTTGTATGTACTGTATTTATGGAGTTAACATACAGCACCAGTCAACAGTTTGGACACACCTACTCATTCCAGGGTTTTTCTTTATTTTTACTCTTTTCTACATTGCAGAATAATAGTGAAGACATCAAAACTATGAAATAACACAAATGGAATCATGTAGTAACCAAAAAAGGGTTGAATAAAAACAGTTAAATAAATCTAAATATATTTTACATTTGAGATACTTCAGTAGACACCCAGTTCCTTGATGACAGCTTTGCACATTCTTGGAATTTTCTCAACCAGCTTCATGAGGTAGTCACCTGGAATGCAATTCAATTAACAGGTGTGCCTTGTTAAAAGTTCATTTGTGGAATTAATTTCCTTCTTAATGCGTTCGAGCCAGTTAGTTGTGTTGTGACAAGGTAGGGGTGGTATACAGAAGATAACCCTATTTGGTAAAAGTTTCTTCAAGTGCAGCCGCAAAAACCAGCAAGCGCTATGATGAAACTGGCTCTCATGAGGACTGCCACAGGAAAGGAAGACCCACAGTTACCTCTGCTGCAGAGGATAAGTTCATTAGAGTTAACTGCACCTCAGATTGCAGCCCAAATAAATGCTTCACAGAGTTCAAGTAACAGACACATGTCAACTGTTCAGAGGAGACTGCGTGAATCTTGCCTTCATGGTCAAATTGCTGTAAAGAAACCACTACTAAAGGACACCAATAATAATAAGAGACTTGCTTGGGCCAAGAAACATGAGCAATGGACATTGGTCTGATGAGTCTAAATTAGAAATTTTGGGTTCCAACTGCAGTGTCTTTGTGAGATGCAGAGTAGGTGAACGGATGATCTCTGCATGTGTGGTTCCCACCGTAAAGCACGGAGGAGGTGGTATGATGGTGTGGGGGGGCTTTGCTAGTGACACTGTCTGTGATTTATTTAGAATTCAAGGCACACTTAACCAGCATGGCTACCACAGCATTCTGCAGCGATACGCCATCCCATCTGATTTGCGCTTAGTGGGACTATCAATTGTTTTTCAACAGGACATTGACCCAAAACACACCTCCATGCTGTGTAAGGGCTATTTGACTAAGAAGGAGAGTTATGGAGTGCTGCATCAGATGACCTGGCCTCCGCAATCACCCGACCTCAACCCAATTGAGATGGTTTGGGATGAGATGGACCGCAGATTGAAGGAGAAGCAGCCAACAAGTGCTCAGCATATGTGGGAACTCCTTCAAGACTGTAGGAAAAGCATTCCTCATGAAACTGGTTGAGAGAATGTCTAAACTTTTGACCGGTACTGTATACATGTCTATACTGTGTCTGTTTATAACACAACATGGGGGCCAGCAGAGGGACTGTGTGTGTGTGTGTGTGTGTGTGTGTGTGTGTGTGTGTGTGTGTGTGTGTGTGTGTGTGTGTGTGTGTGTGTGTGTGTACCTGATCCAGGCGAGATGGCTACACCACCAGCGCTGAGTCCTTTGAGATGGTCAGAGGTCATGAGAGGGTCAGGGGTCATAGCTGAGGGGAAGGGGATGCTGAGACTACTTCCACTGTGTGGGCTGGAGAACCCACTGAACGAGGGGGACGTCGACCCGCCCAAGCCTATCCCCGGTACCCTCTTCTCAGGCAGCAGGGGTGGTAGTCCCCCCAGTCTGCCCTCTCCAAGCCCCAGGTCCAGACCCAGGTTCAGGCCTAAATCAAGGCCCCCCAGCCCCTCCACTGCCTTCAACAGGCTGTGCTCCAGTCCCAGACCTCCATTCCCCAGCAGCAGAGAGGCTAAATCCCCCTGGCTCTGGTACCCCTTGCTCCTCTCATCACGGCTCAGGTCCACAGACCCCTCCAGGCCCCTCGGGGCCTCCCAGGGAGAGCTGTGGGCATTGGGGAGGCTGAGGGGTGACAGAGAGGGGGAAGGGGACGGGGAAGACAGGGACGTAGGAGTCCTATCCAGCCACACTGGAGGTGGAGTTTGGCTGAGGAGGAGAGAGGAGGGCAGGGTCAGATACAAACACAGGTGTAGCTACAGTATAGTACACACACACACACATGTTAGAGTGCGATTGCCAGCAGTACCTGTCTGTGTGTGGGAAGGAGCTACCTGACGATACAGAGGGCATGGATCCGAACATTCTCTGACAGGAGGCGGTAGTGACAGACATTTCAGAGCGGAACTGCTGTCCTTCCGACGACACTGGAGTCTGGTTCATACTACTGTCCAGGAAACTCTGGGAATCTGCCGGGAAAACAACAATCTATCCCTTTAAGATGGAGGCGTGGCTTCATTTTTAACATTACAGGTAAGTGCATTAACACAGTATGTAACAGGAGGATTTCTGAACAAGTTTGGTTCCAATTCTTCTCGTACTTTAGAATTGTCCTTTTCTTACACACTGCTCTTTGTTCCTTCTCTATACTGCAGCCGTATGTGTAGAAGGAAAACTAAGGCTACAAACATTAAGATCACTTTATTGGTTAATTATACACAAAGTCCAACCAAAATTTGACTGCCGCTTTTAAAAAAATTAAAAATAATAATTACAATTTTACCCCATTTTCTCCCCAAATTCGTGGTATCCAATTAAGTAATAATAATTAGTAATTACTATCTTGCCAATTCTCACTTCTTTTTGAAATTTTACCCCTTTTTCTCCCCAATTTCGTGGTATCCAATTGTTTAATAAGTAAGTATAAATAAGTAGCTACTATCTTGTCTCATCGCTACAACTCCCATACGGGCTCTTTGAGAGACGAAGGTCGAAAGCCATGCGTCCTCCAAAACACAACCCAACCAAGCCGCACTGCTTCTTAACACAGTGTGCATCCAACCCGGAAGCCAGCCGCACCAATGTGTCGAAGGAAACACCGTGCACCTGGCGACCTGGTCAGCGTGGACTGCGCCCGGCCCGCCACAGGAGTCGCTGGTACGCGGTGAGACAAGGATATCCCAACCGGCAAAACCCTCCCTAACCCGGACGACGCTAGGCCAATTGTGCGTCGCCCCATCACTTCCACTTTTAATCCAACCAAAACATACACACACAGACACACGCACGCACGCACACATACGCACGCACGCACACACACACACACACACGTGCGCACACACGCATGCACACACACGTGCGCACACACGCATGCACACACACACATACACACATACACACGCATACATACCATACATACATACACATGTTTTGGAGAGGTGCAGGTGGGCTGCCACACTGGGCTTCCAGGGAGCTGTTGTTGTGGGGGTTATGTGCCTTGATTAAGGGCAAACAGCAGGCAATGGCATCCAGGACTTGATACCAGCAACCCCCTGGTTGCCGGCTCACTTCCCGCCGTATTTTCCCCCTCAGGCCCGGGATTCAAACTGGCAACCCTTTGGCTTCTGGCTCACCTTCCTAACCACTATGCTACCTGCTTCCCCCTGTCTGTAGGTCTCTCATATACTAGTCAAAGTCTTGCGTTTTAAACAATTCATGTCACCCCCAAACATGAAAACAAGCTGAGAGAGAGAGACAGCGAAAGAGAGAGAGTAATGGGGAAAAGTTTCAGACATCATAAAGACCTTCTTGTATCCACTGCAGCCACACTCTCACCCTCTCATCCTCTTCCATCCGTCTCTCTCTCATCCTCTTCCATTCTGTCTCTCTCTCATCCTCTTCCATTCTGTCTCTCTCTCATCCTCTTCCATCTGTCTCTCTCGCATCCTCTTCCATCTGTCTCTCTCGCATCCTCTTCCATTCTGTCTCTCTCTCATCCTCTTCCATTCTGTCTCTCTCTCATCCTCTTCCATTCTGTCTCTCTCTCATCCTCTTCCATTCTGTCTCTCTCTCATCCTCTTCCATCTGTCTCTCTCTCATCCTCTTCCATTCTGTCTCTCTCTCATCCTCTTCCATTCTGTCTCTCTCTCATCCTCTTCCATCTGTCTCTCTCGCATCCTCGTCCATTCTGTCTCTCTCTCATCCTCTTCCATTCTGTCTCTCTCTCATCCTCTTCCATTCTGTCTCTCTCTCATCCTCTTCCATCTGTATCTCTCTCATCCTCTTCCATTCTGTCTCTCTCTCATCCTCTTCCATCTGTCTCTCTCGCATCCTCTTCCATCTGTCTCTCTCTCATCCTCTTCCATTCTGTCTCTCTCTCATCCTCTTCCATTCTGTCTCTCTCTCATCCTCTTCCATTCTGTCTCTCTCTCATCCTCTTCCATCTGTCTCTCTCTCATCCTCTTCCATTCTGTCTCTCTCTCATCCTCTTCCATTCTGTCTCTCTCTCATCCTCTTCCATCTGTCTCTCTCTCATCCTCTTCCATCTGTCTCTCTCGCATCCTCGTCCATTCTGTCTCTCTCTCATCCTCTTCCATTCTGTCTCTCTCTCATCCTCTTCCATTCTGTCTGTCTCTCATCCTCTTCCATTCTGTCTCTCTCTCATCCTATTCCATTCTGTCTCTCTCTCATCCTCTTCCATCTGTCTCTCTCTCATCCTCTTCCATTCTGTCTCTCTCTCATCCTCTTCCATTCTGTCTCTCTCTCATCCTTTTCCATTCTGTCTCTCTCTCATCCTCTTCCATCTGTCTCTCTCGCATCCTCGTCCATTCTGTCTCTCTCTCATCCTCTTCCATTCTGTCTCTCTCTCATCCTCTTCCATTCTGTCTCTCTCTCATCCTCTTCCATCTGTATCTCTCTCATCCTCTTTCATTCTGTCTCTCTCTCATCCTCTTCCATTCTGTCTCTCTCTCATCCTCTTCCATTCTGTCTCTCTCTCATCCTCTTCCATCTGTCTCTCTCGCATCCTCTTCCATCTGTCTCTCTCTCATCCTCTTCCATTCTGTCTCTCTCTCATCCTCTTCCATTCTGTCTCTCTCTCATCCTCTTCCATTCTGTCTCTCTCTCATCCTCTTCCATCTGTATCTCTCTCATCCTCTTTCATTCTGTCTCTCTCTCATCCTCTTCCATTCTGTCTCTCTCTCATCCTCTTCCATTCTGTCTCTCTCTCGTCCTCTTCCATTCTGTCTCTCTCTCATCCTCTTCCACTCTGTCTCTCTCTCATCCTCTTCCATCTGTCTCTCTCTCATCCTCTTCCATTCTGTTTCTCTCTCATCCTCTTCCACTCTGTCTCTCTCTCATTCTGAAATTCACTCTCCCACTTTCCCCACCTTTTCGCTCTCTCTCTCTCTTTCCCCTCTCTCTTCTCCATTGACTGGAGGCTGAGGAATTTGGATTGAATTAAGTACAGTCCAAAATGATGACACTATTTTCTCACACCAGTGACCCTACCTCTGTATCTAAGCAACACAACATCCATAGCTACAGTTGAAGTCGGAAGTTACATACAATTAGGTTGGAGTCATTAAAACTCGTTTTTCAACCACTCCACAAATTTCTTGTTAACAAACTAGTTTTGGCAAGTCGGTTAGTTATGGCAAGTTGGCTACTTTGTCCATGACACAAGTAATTTTTCCAACAATTGTTTACAGACAGATTATTTCACTTATGATTCACTTTATCACAATTCCAGTGGGTCAGAAGTTTACATACACTAGGTTGACTGTGCCTTTAAACAGCTTGGAATATTCCAGAGAATGAAGTCAAGGTTTTAGAAGCTTCTGATAGGCTAATTGACATCATTTGAGTCAATTGGAGGTGTACCTGTGGATGTACTTCAAGGCCTACCTTCAAACTCAGTGAATCTTTGCTTGACATCATGGGAAAATCAAAAGAAATCAGCCAAAAATGTAGACCTCCACAAGTCTGGTTCATCCTTGGGAGCAATTTCCAAATGCCTGAAGGTACCTTGTTCATCTGTACAAACAATAGTACGCAAGTATAAACACCATGGGACCATGCAGCCGTCATACTGCTCAAGAAGGAGACGCGTGCTGTCTCCTAGAGATGAACGTACTTTGGTGCGAAAAGTGTAAATCAATCCCAGAACAACAGCAAAAATACAAAAGTATCTATATCCACAGTAAAACAAGTCCTATATCGACATAACCTGAAAGGCCGCTCAGCAAGGAAGAAGCCACTGCCCCAAAACTGCCATAAAAAAAGCCAGACTATGGTTTGCAACTGCACATGGGGACAAATATCGTATTTTTTTGAGAAATGTCCTCTGGTCTGATGAAACAAATATAGAACTGTTTGGCCATAATGACCATTGTTATGTTAGGAGGGAAAAGGGGGAGGCTTGCAAGCCGAAGAACACCATCCCAACCGTGAAGCACGGGGGTAGCAGCATCATGTTGTGGGGGTGCTTTGCTGCAGGAGGGTCTGGTGCACTTCACAAAATACTTGGCATCTTGAGGATGGAAAATTAAGTGGATATATTGAAGCAACATCTCAAAACATCAGTCAGGAAGTTAAAGCTTGGTCGCAAATGGGTCTTTCAAATGGACAATGACCCCAAGCATACTTCCAAAGTTGTGGCAAAATGGCTTAAGGACAACAATGTCAAGGTATTGGAGTGGCCATCACAAAGCCCTAACCTCAATCCCATAGAAGATTTGTGAGCAGAACTGAAAAAGCCTGTGTGAGTAAGGAGGCCTACAAACCAGGAGGAATGGGCCAAAATTCACCCAACTGATTGTGGGAAGCTTGTGGAAGGCTACCCAAAACGTTTGACCCAAGTTAAACAATTTAAAGGCAATGCTACCAAATACTAATTGAGTATAGGTTATCTTCTGACCCACTGGGAATGTGATGAAAGAAATAAAAGCTGAAATAAAAAATTCTCTATAGTATTATTCTGACATTTCCTATTCATAAATAAAGTGGTGATCCTAACTGACCTAAGACAGGGAATTTTTATTAGGAGTAAATGTCAGGAATTGTGAAAAACTGAGTTTAAATGTATTTGGCTAAGGTGTATGTAAACTCCGACTTCAACTGTACATACTCCGAGAGCAGCGTAATGAAAATCGTCACACAGAGAACGAGACAAGGAAATGAAAAACACACACACAGACCTCTCCTCTTAACTCTTAGGGGTGGTCTTCCAGACCAGACTAAGCCTGTTTTTTTACTAAAAAGCATGTTCAGTAGAGATTCTCCCTTGAAAGAGTTTGTTAGTCCAGGACTAAGTTTAGTCTGACCGTTAGTCTTTTCTCTACCGTTACTGTTTTCCTGTACTCTTTCCCCTTGTCTAGCTGTTCCTCTCTCTCTGCTGTCCGGCCTTTACAGAGTCTGACACCAGAGGATAAAATCTCCTCAGTTTCAGTCAGGACAAAACCATGTAGAAGCACTTCCAGATGGCAACGAACCATGGGCATGAGTCAAAAACACATTCAGGCAAGCAGACACACACAACTTTCTCTCCCTCTTTCTCTTGCTCTCACTGTCTCCCTCTCAAACATATACTCACACTACGCAGACACGACAGCACAAGCATCCTACTCTTCTCTGTTCTGAAGAGGATTCACAGACTCCCTATTGACCACAGGAATGTGCTCTCGTTCACTGTCCTCCATACACACACCACACACTGAGAGGCCCAGTCTGACAGCTGTTCACTGTGATCACAGACCAGCCTGACGGAATGAAGGAACGAGGGAAGGAGAGAAAGAGAGCGAGTGAGAGAGAGAGTGAGAGAGAAAGAGTGAGACAGAGAGAGATAGTATGAGCGAGAGAGAGAAAGTGAGAGAGAGAGAGCGAGACAGAGAGATAGTATGAGAGAGAGAGAGAGAGAGCGACAGAGATAGAAAGAGACAGAAAGAGAGAGACAGAAAGAGAGGGAGAGACAGAGAGAGAGAGACAGAGAGACAGAGAGAGATAGTATGAGAGAGAGAGAGACAGAGAGACAGAAAGAGAGGGAGAGAGAGAGAGAGACAGAGAGAGATAGTATGAGAGAGAGAGAGAGAGAGAGAGAGAGATAGAGAGACAGAAAGAGAGGGAGAGAGAGAGAGAGACAGAGAGAGATAGTATGAGAGAGAGAGAGAGAGAGAGAGAGAGAGAGAGAGACAGAGACAGAAAGAGACAGAGAAAGAGAGAGACAGAGAGACAGAAAGAGAGGGAGAGACAGAGAAACACAAACTCACCCTACACAAACACACCCTACAGAGCCCCAGGACAGCAGCACAATTAGAGCCAACCAAATCATGAGAAAAGAAAAAGATAATTACTTGACACATTGGAAAGAATTAACAAAAAAACAGAGCAAACTAGAATGCTATTTGGCCCTACACAGAGAGTACACAGCGGCAGAATACCTGACCACTGTGACTGACCCAAAATTAAGGAAAGCTTTGACTATGTACAGACTCAGTGAGCATAGCCTTGCTATTGAGAGAGGCTGCCGTAGGCAGACCTGGCTCTCAAGAGAAGACAGGCTATGTGCTCACTGCCCACAAAATGAGGTGGAAACTGAGCTGCACTTCCTAACCTCCTGCCCAATGTATGACCATATTAGAGAGACATATTTCCCCTCAGATTACACAGATCCACAAAGAATTTGAAAACAAATCCAATTTTGATAAAGTCCCATATCTACTGGGTGAAATTCCACAGTGTGCCATCACAGCAGCGAGATTTGTGACCTGTTGCCACGAGAAAAGGGCAACCAGAGAACACACACCATTGTAAATACAACCCATATTTATGCTTATTTATTTTATCTTGTGTCCTTTAACCATTTGTACATTGTTAAAACACTGTATATATATATATATATAATATGACATTTGTAATGTCTTTATTGTTTTGAAACTTCTGTATGTGTAATGTTTACTGTTAATTTTTATTGTTTATTTCACTTTATATATTATCTATCTCACTTGCTTTGGCAATGTTAACACATGTTTCCCATGCCAATAAAAGCCCTTGAATTGAATTGACAGAGAGACAGAAAGAGAGGGAGAGACAGAGAGACAGAAAGAGAGTGAGAGAGAGAGACAGAAAGAGAGGGAGAGACAGAGAGAGAGAGACAGAGAGAGAGTGAGAGAGAGACAGAGAGAGAGAAAGAGAGGGAGAGACAGAGAGAGAGACAGACAGAGAGAAAGAGAGGGAGAGACAGAGAGAGACAGAGAGAGAGAAAGAGAGACAGAGACAGAGAGAGAGAGAGAGAGAGAGAGAGAGAGAGACAGAGACAGAGAGACAGAGAGAGAGACAGAGAGAGAGAAAGAGAGACAGAGACAGAGAGAGAGACAGAGAGACAGAGAGAGAGAAAGAGAGACAGAGACAGAGAGAGAGAGAGAGAGAGAGAGACAGAGAGACAGAGAGAGACAGAGAGAGACAGAGAGAGAGAAAGAGAGACAGAGACAGAGAGAGAGAGAGAGACAGAGAGACAGAGAGACAGAGAGAGAGACAGAGAGAGAGAAAGAGAGACAGAGAGAGAGAGAGACAGAGAGACAGAGAGACAGAGAGAGAGAGAGAGAGAGTGCGAGCAAAGAGGGATGGATTCAGATCTGTGGAGAGGAGACACAGCACTGCAGAGCCTGGATAGCTCCAGTCAGTAGAGACTCAGACTTTTAATGGGAGGGTCCCGTGTTTAAGTCCAGTTCGGGCGATGCATTTTCCCTCTAGCTACCTTACTACATAGGATCTATAGTCATCAGCCATGGTGGGCTGATGTACTGCTTCAGCACATTCTGTTACAGTTCTGACACCACCCACACACATTCCTGCACATATAATGCACACACAAACAGACGCACACATAAACAGACACACACATAAACAGACACACACAAACAGACGCACACATAAACAGACACACACATAAACAGACGCACACATAAACAGACGCACACATAAACAGACACACACATAAACAGACGCACACATAAACAGACGCACACATAAACAGACACACACATAAACAGACACACACATAAACAGACGCACACATAAACAGACACACACATAAACAGACACACACATAAACAGACACACACATAAACAGACACACACATAAACAGACGCACATATAAACAGACGCACACATAAACAGACACACACATAAACAGACGCACACATAAACAGACGCACACATAAACAGACACACACATAAACAGACACACACACAAACAGACGCACACAAACAGACGCACACATAAACAGACGCACACATAAACAGACGCACACATAAACAGACGCACACATAAACAGACACACACATAAACAGACGCACACATAAACAGACGCACACATAAACAGACACACACATAAACAGACACACACATAAACAGACGCACACAAAGCTCTCATTATTCTCCTCCAACCTGGATGTTATTAATCAAAACTGAATAGTGCATAATATCCTTTGCCCCCTTCCTCTCAGAGGCTGTCTAGAGCATTCGCCTGCACAGAAGAAAAACTAGCAGGCGGGTCGCTTTAAATCAGCTTTCCCTGTCCCCCTGTCTGTTGTGTTTGGCCTGACAGCTATACCCACTGGAGTGGAAGAGACCAGAGAGAGTTATGGGCAGACTGAAGAGTGGAGTAGACAATAACACTAACGCAAACAGGAGGACAGGATGTTGTGATCAGTGACCCGTCTCACAGAGTCCTACTGTATTTCCTGTCTGTCTGACTTCTCTAGGGACCGAGAGGATAGCCAGGAAATAAGGACAACTTCTAACAACTGTGGTTCTTCAGGGACTGATGTAGTGTGTATTGGGGATAGAAGGACAGTGCCTTATCACTGAGGTTGTTTGTGAAGGAGCTGCCAGGTCTCAGTGAAGAATCCACAGGTTATCTTTAGAACTTCTTCATGCTGCAGAAAGTCACATAGAGACAGACGGGGCATCAGTGGAGTTTTCAGACAGACAGACAGACAGACGGGGCATCAGTGGAGTTTTCAGACAGACAGACAGACAGACGGGGCATCAGTGGAGTTTTCAGACAGACAGACAGACAGACGGGGCATCAGTGGAGTTTTCAGACAGACAGACAGGGCATCAGTGGAGTTTTCAGACAGACAGACAGGGCATCAGTGGAGTTTTCAGACAGACAGGGCATCAGTGGAGTTTTCAGACAGACAGACAGGGCATCCGTGGAGTTTTCAGACAGACAGACAGGGCATCAGTGGAGTTTTCAGACAGACAGACAGGGCATCAGTGGAGTTTTCAGACAGACAGACAGACAGGGCATCAGTGGAGTTTTCAGACAGACAGACGGGGCATCAGTGGAGTTTTCAGACAGACAGACAGGGCATCAGTGGAGTTTTCAGACAGACAGACGGGGCATCAGTGGAGTTTTCAGACAGACAGACAGACAGGGCATCAGTGGAGTTTTCAGACAGACAGACGGGGCATCAGTGGAGTTTTCAGACAGACAGACAGGGCATCAGTGGAGTTTTCAGACAGACAGACGGGGCATCAGTGGAGTTTTCAGACAGACAGACAGGGCATCAGTGGAGTTTTCAGACAGACAGACGGGGCATCAGTGGAGTTTTCAGACAGATGGGGCATCAGTGGAGTTTTCAGACAGACAGACGGGGCATCAGTGGAGTTTTCAGACAGACAGACAGGGCATCAGTGGAGTTTTCAGACAGACAGACAGGGCATCAGTGGAGTTTTCAGACAGACAGACGGGAAATCAGTGGAGTTTTCAGACAGACAGACAGACAGACAGGGCATCAGTGGAGTTTTCAGACAGACAGACAGACAGACGGGGCATCAGTGGAGTTTTCAGACAGACAGACAGGGCATCAGTGGAGTTTTCAGACAGACAGACAGGGCATCAGTGGAGTTTTCAGACAGACAGGGCATCAGTGGAGTTTTCAGACAGACAGACAGGGCATCCGTGGAGTTTTCAGACAGACAGACAGGGCATCAGTGGAGTTTTCAGACAGACAGACGGGGCATCAGTGGAGTTTTCAGACAGACAGACAGGGCATCAGTGGAGTTTTCAGACAGACAGACAGGGCATCAGTGGAGTTTTCAGACAGACAGACAGACAGGGCATCAGTGGAGTTTTCAGACAGACAGACGGGGCATCAGTGGAGTTTTCAGACAGACAGACAGGGCATCAGTGGAGTTTTCAGACAGACAGACGGGGCATCAGTGGAGTTTTCAGACAGACAGACAGGGCATCAGTGGAGTTTTCAGACAGACAGACGGGGCATCAGTGGAGTTTTCAGACAGACAGACAGGGCATCAGTGGAGTTTTCAGACAGACAGACGGGGCATCAGTGGAGTTTTCAGACAGACAGACGGGGCATCAGTGGAGTTTTCAGACAGATGGGGCATCAGTGGAGTTTTCAGACAGACAGACGGGGCATCAGTGGAGTTTTCAGACAGACAGACAGGGCATCAGTGGAGTTTTCAGACAGACAGACAGGGCATCAGTGGAGTTTTCAGACAGACAGACGGGAAATCAGTGGAGTTTTCAGACAGACAGACAGACAGACAGGGCATCAGTGGAGTTTTCAGACAGACAGACGGGGCATTAGTGGAGTTTTCAGACAGACAGACAGACAGGGCATCAGTGGAGTTTTCAGACAGACAGACGGGGCATCAGTGGAATTTTCAGACAGACAGACGGGGCATCAGACAGACAGACAGACGGGGCATCAGTGGAGTTTTGGAGTTTTCAGACAGACAGACGGGGCATCAGTGGAGTTTTCAGACAGAGAGACGGGGCATCAGTGGAGTTTTCAGACAGACAGGCATCAGTGGAGTTTTCAGACAGACAGACAGGGAATCAGTGGTCAGACAGACAGACAGGGCATCAGTGGAATTTTCAGACAGACAGACGGGGCATCAGTGGAGTTTTCAGACAGACAGACGGGGCATCAGTGGAGTTTTCAGACAGACAGACAGGGCATCAGTGGAGTTTTCAGACAGACAGACAGGGCATCAGTGGAGTTTTCAGACAGACAGACGACAGGGCATCAGTGGAGTTTTCAGACAGACAGACAGGGCATCAGTGGAGTTTTCAGACAGACACGGGGCATCAGACAGACAGTGGAGGACAGACAGACAGGGCATCAGTGGAGTTTTCAGACAGACAGACAGGGCATCAGTGGAGTTTTTCAGACAGATGGGGCATCAGTGGAGTTTTCAGACAGACAGACTGGGCATCAGTGGAGTTTTCAGACAGACAGACAGGGCATCAGTGGAGTTTTCAGACAGACAGACAGACAGAGTTTTCAGACAGACAGACGGGGCATCAGTGGAGTTTTCAGACGGGGCATCAGACAGACAGACAGACGGGGCATCAGTGGAGTTTTCAGTGGAATTTTCAGACAGACAGACAGGGACAGACAGACAGACAGACAGGGCATCAGTGGAGTTTTCAGACAGGCAGACAGGGCATCAGTGGAGTTTTCAGACAGACAGACGGGGCATCAGTGGAGTTTCAGACAGACAGAGGGACAGACAGACAGACAGACAGGGCATCAGTGGAGTTTTCAGACAGACAGACAGGGCATCAGTGGAGTTTTCAGACAGACAGGCATCAGTGGAGTTTTCAGACAGACAGGGCATCAGTTTTCATGCAGACAGACAGGGCATCAGTGGAGTTTTCAGACAGACAGACAGGGCATCAGTGGAGTTTTTCACGGGGACAGACAGACAGACGGGGCATCAGTGGAGTTTTCAGACAGACAGACAGACAGCATCAGTGTAGTTTTCAGACAGACAGGGCATCAGTTTTGGAGTTTTCAGACAGACAGACAGGGCATCAGTGGAGTTTTCAGACAGACAGACAGGGCATCAGTGGAGTTTTCAGACAGACAGAGTTTTCAGACAGACAGACTGGGCATCAGTGGAGGCAGAG
This sequence comes from Oncorhynchus nerka, assembly GCF_034236695.1. Taxonomy (NCBI): domain Eukaryota; kingdom Metazoa; phylum Chordata; class Actinopteri; order Salmoniformes; family Salmonidae; genus Oncorhynchus; species Oncorhynchus nerka. Next base: position 107,977 of record NW_027039956.1, read on the forward strand.
TTTTCAGACAGACAGACAGGGCATCAGTGGAGTTTTCAGACAGAGTGGAATTTTCAGACAGACAGACAGGGCATCAGTGGAGTTTTCAGACAGACAGTTTTCAGACAGACAGACAGGGAATCAGTGGAGTTTTCAGACAGACAGACAGGGCATCAGTGGAATTTTCAGACAGACAGGGCATCAGTGGAATTTTCAGACAGACAGACAGACAGGGCATCAGTGGAGTTTTCAGACAGGCAGACAGGGCATCAGTGGAGTTTTCAGACAGACAGACAGGGCATCAGTGGAGTTTTCAGACAGACAGACAGGGCATCAGTGGAGTTTTCAGACATCAGTGGACAGACAGACAGGGCATCAGTGGAGTTTTCAGACAGACAGACAGGGCATCAGTGGAGTTTTCAGACAGACAGACAGGGCATCAGTGGAGTTTTCAGACAGACAGACGGGGCATCAGTGGAGTTTTCAGACAGACAGGGCATCAGTGGAGTTTTCAGACAGACAGACAGGGCATCAGTTTTCAGACAGACAGACAGGGCATCAGTGGAGTTTTCAGACAGATGGGGCAGTGGAGTTTTCAGACAGACAGACAGGGCATCAGTGGAGTTTTCAGACAGATGGGGCATCAGTGGAGTTTTCAGACAGACAGACTGGGCATCAGTGGAGTTTTCAGACAGACAGGCATCAGTGGAGTTTTCAGACAGACAGACAGGGCATCAGTGGAATCAGACAGACAGACGGGGCATCAGTGGAGTTTTCAGACACGGGGATCAGTGGACAGACAGACAGCATCAGTGGAGTTTTCAGACAGACAGACAGACAGACAGGGCATCAGTGGAGTTTTCAGACAGACAGACAGGGCATCAGTGGAGTTTTCAGACAGACAGACGGGGGCAGTTTTCAGTGGAGTTTTCAGACAGACAGACAGGGCATCAGTGGAGTTTTCAGACAGACAGACAGGGCATCAGTGGAGTTTTCAGACAGACAGACAGACGGGGCATCAGTGGATCAGACAGACAGTGACAGGGCATCAGTGGAGTTTTCAGACAGACAGACAGGGCATCAGGGTGGAGTTTTCAGACAGACAGACAGGGCATCAGTGGACAGACAGACAGACAGGGCATCAGTGGAGTTTTCAGACAGACAGACAGACAGAGGGGGCATCAGTGGAGTTTTGAGACAGACAGACAGGGAATCAGTGGAATTTTCAGACAGACAGACAGGGCATCAGTGGAATTTTCAGACAGACAGACAGGGCATCAGTGGAGTTTTCAGACAGGCAGACAGGGCATCAGTGGAGTTTTCAGACAGACAGACAGGGCATCAGTGGAGTTTTCAGACAGACAGACAGGGAATCAGTGGAATTTTCAGACAGACAGACAGGGCATCAGTGGAATTTTCAGACAGACAGACAGGGCATCAGTGGAGTTTTCAGACAGGCAGACAGGGCATCAGTGGAGTTTTCAGACAGACAGACGGGGCATCAGTGGAGTTTTCAGACAGACAGACGGGAAATCAGTGGAGTTTTCAGACAGACAGACAGACAGACAGACAGGGCATCAGTGGAGTTTTCAGACAGACAGACAGGGCATCAGTGGAGTTTTCAGACAGACAGACGGGGCATCAGTGGAGTTTTCAGACAGACAGGGCATCAGTGGAGTTTTCAGACAGACAGACAGGGCATCAGTGGAGTTTTCAGACAGACAGACAGGGCATCAGTGGAGTTTTCAGACAGATGGGGCATCAGTGGAGTTTTCAGACAGACAGACAGGGCATCAGTGGAGTTTTCAGACAGATGGGGCATCAGTGGAGTTTTCAGACAGACAGACTGGGCATCAGTGGAGTTTTCAGACAGACAGGACATCAGTGGAGTTTTCAGACAGACAGACAGGGCATCAGTGGAGTTTTCAGACAGACAGACAGGGCATCAGTGGAGTTTTCAGACAGACAGACGGGGCATCAGTGGAGTTTTCAGACAGACAGACGGGGCATCAGTGGAGTTTTCAGACAGACAGACAGGGAATCAGTGGAATTTTCAGACAGACAGACAGGGCATCAGTGGAATTTTCAGACAGACAGACAGGGCATCAGTGGAGTTTTCAGACAGGCAGACAGGGCATCAGTGGAGTTTTCAGACAGACAGACGGGGCATCAGTGGAGTTTCCAGACAGACAGACGGGAAATCAGTGGAGTTTTCAGACAGACAGACAGACAGACAGACAGGGCATCAGTGGAGTTTTCAGACAGACAGACAGGGCATCAGTGGAGTTTTCAGACAGACAGACGGGGCGTCAGTGGAGTTTTCAGACAGACAGGGCATCAGTGGAGTTTTCAGACAGACAGACAGGGCATCAGTGGAGTTTTCAGACAGACAGACAGGGCATCAGTGGAGTTCTCAGACAGGGCATCAGTGGAGTTTTCAGACAGACAGACGGGGCATCAGTGGAGTTTTCAGACAGACAGACGGGAAATCAGTGGAGTTTTCAGACAGACAGACAGACAGACAGACAGACAGGGCATCAGTGGAGTTTTCAGACAGACAGACAGGGCATCAGTGGAGTTTTCAGACAGACAGACGGGGCATCAGTGGAGTTTTCAGACAGACAGGGCATCTTTGGAGTTTTCAGACAGACAGACAGGGCATCAGTGGAGTTTTCAGACAGACAGACAGGGCATCAGTGGAGTTTTCAGACAGATGGGGCATCAGTGGAGTTTTCAAACAGACAGACTGGGCATCAGTGGAGTTTTCAGACAGACAGGACATCAGTGGAGTTTTCAGACAGACAGACAGGGCATCAGTGGAGTTTTCAGACAGACAGACAGGGCATCAGTGGAGTTTTCAGACAGACAGACGGGGCATCAGTGGAATTTTCAGACAGACAGACGGGGCATCAGTGGAGTTTTCAGACAGACAGACGGGGCATCAGTGGAGTTTTCAGACAGACAGACGGGAAATCAGTGGAGTTTTCAGACAGACAGACAGACAGACAGACAGGGCATCAGTGGAGTTTTCAGACAGACAGACAGGGCATCAGTGGAGTTTTCAGACAGACAGACGGGGCATCAGTGGAGTTTTCAGACAGACAGGGCATCTTTGGAGTTTTCAGACAGACAGACAGGGCATCAGTGGAGTTTTCAGACAGACAGACAGGGCATCAGTGGAGTTTTCAGACAGATGGGGCATCAGTGGAGTTTTCAGACAGACAGACAGGGCATCAGTGGAGTTTTCAGACAGATGGGGCATCAGTGGAGTTTTCAGACAGACAGACTGGGCATCAGTGGAGTTTTCAGACAGACAGGGCATCAGTGGAGTTTTCAGACAGACAGACAGGGCATCAGTGGAGTTTTCAGACAGACAGACAGGGCATCAGTGGAGTTTTCAGACAGACAGACGGGGCATCAGTGGAATTTTCAGACAGACAGACGGGGCATCAGTGGAGTTTTCAGACAGACAGACAGGGAATCAGTGGAATTTTCAGACAGACAGACAGGGCATCAGTGGAATTTTCAGACAGACAGACAGGGCATCAGTGGAGTTTTCAGACAGACAGACAGGGCATCAGTGGAGTTTTCAGACAGACAGACAGGGCATCAGTGGAGTTTTCAGACAGACAGACGGGAAATCAGTGGAGTTTTCAGACAGACAGACAGACAGACAGACAGGGCATCAGTGGAGTTTTCAGACAGACAGACAGGGCATCAGTGGAGTTTTCAGACAGACAGACGGGGCATCAGTGGAGTTTTCAGACAGACAGGGCATCAGTGGAGTTTTCAGACAGACAGACAGGGCATCAGTGGAGTTTTCAGACAGACAGACAGGGCATCAGTGGAGTTTTCAGACAGATGGGGCATCAGTGGAGTTTTCAGACAGACAGACAGGGCATCAGTGGAGTTTTCAGACAGACAGACGGGGCATCAGTGGAGTTTTCAGACAGACAGGGCATCTTTGGAGTTTTCAGACAGACAGACAGGGCATCAGTGGAGTTTTCAGACAGACAGACAGGGCATCAGTGGAGTTTTCAGACAGATGGGGCATCAGTGGAGTTTTCAGACAGACAGACAGGGCATCAGTGGAGTTTTCAGACAGATGGGGCATCAGTGGAGTTTTCAGACAGACAGACTGGGCATCAGTGGAGTTTTCAGACAGACAGGGCATCAGTGGAGTTTTCAGACAGACAGACAGGGCATCAGTGGAGTTTTCAGACAGACAGACAGGGCATCAGTGGAGTTTTCAGACAGACAGACGGGGCATCAGTGGAATTTTCAGACAGACAGACGGGGCATCAGTGGAGTTTTCAGACAGACAGACAGGGAATCAGTGGAATTTTCAGACAGACAGACAGGGCATCAGTGGAATTTTCAGACAGACAGACAGGGCATCAGTGGAGTTTTCAGACAGGCAGACAGGGCATCAGTGGAGTTTTCAGACAGACAGACGGGGCATCAGTGGAGTTTTCAGACAGACAGACGGGAAATCAGTGGAGTTTTCAGACAGACAGACAGACAGACAGACAGGGCATCAGTGGAGTTTTCAGACAGACAGACAGGGCATCAGTGGAGTTTTCAGACAGACAGACAGACAGGGCATCAGTGGAGTTTTCAGACAGACAGACAGGGCATCAGTGGAGTTTTCAGACAGACAGACAGGGCATCAGTGGAGTTTTCAGACAGACAGACAGGGCATCAGTGGAGTTTTCAGACAGATGGGGCATCAGTGGAGTTTTCAGACAGACAGACTGGGCATCAGTGGAGTTTTCAGACAGATGGGGCATCAGTGGAGTTTTCAGACAGACAGACTGGGCATCAGTGGAGTTTTGGCATCAGTGGAGTTTTCAGACAGACAGACAGGGCATCAGTGGAGTTTTCAGACAGACAGACAGGGCATCAGTGGAGTTTTCAGACAGACAGACGGGGCATCAGTGGATTTTCAGACAGACAGGGCATCAGTGGAGTTTTCAGACAGACAGAGGGCATCAGTGGAGTTTTCAGACAGACAGACAGGGAATCAGTGGCATCAGTGGAGTTTTTCAGTGGAGTTTTCAGACAGACAGACAGGGCATCAGTGGAGTTTTCAGACAGACAGGCATCAGTGGAGGGAAATCAGTGGAGTTTTCAGACAGACAGGACAGACAGGGCATCAGTGGAGTTTTCAGACAGACAGACAGGGCATCAGTGGAGTTTTCAGACAGACAGACAGGGGCATCAGTGGAGTTTTCAGACAGACAGGGCATCAGTGGAGTTTTCAGACAGACAGACAGGGCATCAGTGGAGTTTTCAGACAGACAGACAGGGCATCAGTGGAGTTTTCAGACAGACAGAGATCAGTGGAGGACATCAGTGGAGTTTTCAGACAGACAGACAGACAGTGGAGTTTTCAGGACAGACAGGGCATCAGTGGAGTTTTCAGACAGACAGACAGGGCATCAGTGGAGTTTTCAGACAGATGGGGCATCAGTGGAGTTTTCAGACAGACAGACTGGGCATCAGTTTTCAGACAGACAGGGCATCAGTGGAGTTTTCAGACAGACAGACAGGGCATCAGTGGAGTTTTCAGAGTTTTCAGACAGACAGGGCATCAGACAGACAGACAGACGGGGCATCAGTGGAGTTTTCAGACAGACAGACAGGGAATCAGTGGAATTTTCAGACAGACAGACAGGGCATCAGTGGAATTTTCAGACAGACAGACAGGGCATCAGTGGAGTTTTCAGACAGGCAGACAGGGCATCAGTGGAGTTTTCAGACAGACAGACGGGGCATCAGTGGAGTTTTCAGACAGACAGACGGGAAATCAGTGGAGTTTTCAGACAGACAGACAGACAGACAGACAGGGCATCAGTGGAGTTTTCAGACAGACAGACAGGGCATCAGTGGAGTTTTCAGACAGACAGACGGGGCATCAGTGGAGTTTTCAGACAGACAGACAGGGCATCAGTGGAGTTTTCAGACAGACAGACAGGGCATCAGTGGAGTTTTCAGACAGACAGACAGGGCATCAGTGGAGTTTTCAGACAGATGGGGCATCAGTGGAGTTTTCAGACAGACAGACTGGGCATCAGTGGAGTTTTCAGACAGACAGGGCATCAGTGGAGTTTTCAGACAGACAGACAGGGCATCAGTGGAGTTTTCAGACAGACAGACAGACAGGGCATCAGTGGAGTTTTCAGACAGACAGGGCATCAGTGGAGTTTTCAGACAGACAGACAGGGCATCAGTGGAGTTTTCAGACAGACAGTCAGGGAATCAGTGGAGTTTTCAGACAGACAGGGCATCTGTGGAGTTTTCAGACAGACAGACAGACAGACAGACAGACAGGGCATCAGTGGAGTTTTCAGACAGACAGACAGGGCATCTGTGGAGTTTTCAGACAGACAGACAGGGCATCTGTGGAGTTTTCACACAGACAGACAGACAGACAGACAGACAGACAGACAGACAGACAGACAGACAGACAGGGCATCAGTGGAGTTTTCAGACAGACAGAGCAATAGTGGAGTTTTCACGCAGACAGACAGACAGGGCATCTGTGGAGTTTTCAGACAGACAGACGGACGCATAAGTGGAGTTTTCACGCACACAGACAGGCACAGGCAGGCAGGTAGACAGACAGGCAGACAGACAGGTAGAGAGACAGGTAGACAAACAGACAGGCAGGCAGACAGACAGGTAGACAGACAGACAGACAGACAGACAGACAGACAGACAGACAGACAGACAGACAGACAGACAGACAGGCAGGCAGGCAGACAGACAGGTAGACAAACAGACAGGCAGGCAGACAGACAGGTAGACAAACAGACAGACAGACACAGACATGCAGGCATACAGACAGACAGGTAGACAAACAGACTCTCTGTGGCCCTGGTAGATTCAGTAGTGACTCCTTGATGTTGGCCAACTAAACCTCTCCCTGAGTATATTACAGGATGAGGTCATGTCCTACCACTGTGGAACAGAGGAACACTTCGTCTTGTGGTTTCCATGATGAAAAATAAAAGATGGCGTGAGGAAAAACAACTACGGGCACAACTAAGAACACTTCAGAATAAAACTCAACAACAAAGAGTTTGATCCTTTCAAACAGAGAGCAGAGAGAGGGAAGAGACGGCGCAACAGAGAGAGACAGAAACAGAGGGAGAGAGAGAGAAAGAGAGAGAGAGAGAGAGTGAGAGAGAGAGACTGAGTGAGCATAGCCTTGCTATCAAGAGATGCCTCTTTAAGCAGACCCTGCTCTCGAGAGAAAACCACAAAATGAGGTGGAAACTGAGCTGCACTTCCTAACCTCCTGCCAATTATACAACCATATCAAAGACGCATATTTCCCACAGACCCATAAAGAATTTAGAAACAAAGCAAATATTGATTAACTCCCATACCTGTTCGGTGAAATACTACAGTGTGTCACCACAGCAGCTGATATTTTCATCAGTTTATTTATTTTCCCTTGCCATTCATATAGCAACTACAGTATCTGCACATGGGTAAAACACTGTACATGGCTGATAATATAACATTTGAAATGCTTTTATTCCTGTGAAACATTTGTGAGTGTAATGTTAACTTTGAATTGAATTGAGAGAAAGAACCAGAAAGAGAAAGAGAAAGAGAGAGGGGAAGATGGGGATAGGAGAGAGAGAGAGATATATATAGAGAGAGAGAACCAGAAAGAGAAAGAGTGAGGGAGATATGGCGAGAGAGAGAGAGAGAGAGAGAAAGAGAGAGAGAGAGAGCGGGAGAGATGGGGATAGGGGATGGGAGGGAGAGAGAGAGAGACAAACAGACAGACAGACAGACAGAGAAAGAGAGAGGAGAAGATTGGGATAGGGGGAGAGAGAGAGAACCAGAAAGAGAAAGAGAGAGGGGAAGTTGGGGACAGAGGAGAGAGAAAGAGAGAGAGAGAAGGGGATAGGGGAGGGAGAGAGAGAGAGACAAACAGACAGACAGAGAAAGAGAGAGGAGAAGATTTGGATAGGGGAGAGAGAGAGAACCAGACAGAGAAAGAGAGAGGGGAAGTTGGGGACAGAGAGAGAGAGAGAGAGAGAGAGAACCAGAAAGCGAAAAAGAGATAGGAGAGGATGGGGAGAGAGAACCAGAGAGATGGGGACAGACAGAAAGACAGAGGTGAGGATAGAAGAAAGGGGATAGAAGAAAGAGAGAGAACCAGAAAGAGAAGATGGGGATAGAAGAGAGAGGGAGAGAGAGAGAGAGAGAACCAGAAAGAAAAAGAGAGAGGGGAAGATGGGGAGAGAGAGAAAGAGAGAGGGGAAGACGGGGATAGAAGATAGAGATATAGAGAGGGAAAGATGGGGAGAGAGAGACTACCACACAAGACAATTCCAGACATGTGTAAATACCAGAGGTCTCCAGGAAAGAGCGAGAGACAAGTGTGTGTTCTACCTCAGAGAGGGAAGCGTGGTCTCACAGAACCTCAGGATGGATTGATATAACACTCAATAAACACAGAGAAGGAATGACGGAAAAAGAAAGTCTTAAAAAGATAAAGCAGAAGACAGTCAAACTAAAGATACCAAAAGACTGGAAAAGAGACAGGCAAAAAGAGACATCCAAAAAGAGACAGGCAAAAAGAGACAGGTAAAAAGAGACATGCAAAAAGAGACATGCAAAAAGAGACAGGCAAATAGAGACGGGCATAAAGAGACGGGCAAAAAGAGACATCCAAAAAGAGACAGGCAAAAAGAGACAGGTAAAAAGAGAAATGCAAAAAGAGACGGGCAAAAAGAGACGGGCAAAAAGAGACGGGCAAAAAGAGACGGGCAAAAAGAGACGGGCAAACAGAGACGGGCGAAAAGAGACGGGCAAAAAGAGACGGGCAAAAAGAGAAAGGCAAAAAGAGACATGCAAAAAGAGACGGGCAAAAAGAGAAAGGCAAAAAGAGAAAGGCAAAAAGAGACAGGCAAAAAGAGACCGGCAAAAAGAGACATGCAAAAAGAGACGGGTAAACAGAGACGAGCAAAAAGAGAAAGGCAAAAAGAGACGGGCAAAAAGAGACGGGCAAAAAGAGACAGGCAAAAAGAGACATGCAAAAAGAGACGGGCAAAAAGAGAAAGGCAAAAAGAGACGGGCAAAAAGAGAAAGGCAAAAAGAGACGGGCAAAAAGAGACGGGCAAAAAGAGAAAGGCAAAAAGAGAAAGGCAAAAAGAGACAGGCAAAAAGAGAAAGGCAAAAAGAGACAGGCAAAAAGAGACGGGCAAAAAGAGACATGCAAAAAGAGACGGGCAAACAGAGACGGGCAAAAAGAGACGGGCAAAAAGAGAAAGGCAAAAAGAGACGGGCAAAAAGAGACGGGCAAAAAGAGACAGGCAAAAAGAGACAGGCAAAAAGAGACAGGCAAAAAGAGAAAGGCAAAAAGAGACATCCAAAAAGAGACATCCAAAAAGAGACGGGCAAAAAGAGACAGGCAAAAAGAGACATGCAAAAAGAGAAGGGCAAAAAGAGACGGGCAAAAAGAGACATGCAAAAAGAGAAAGGCAAAAAGAGACGGGCAAAAAGAGAAAGGCAAAAAGAGACGGGCAAAAAGAGACGGGCAAAAAGAGACATGCAAAAAGAGACGGGCAAAAAGAGACATGCAAAAAGAGACATGCAAAAAGAGAAGGGCAAAAAGAGAAAGGCAAAAAGAGACGGGCAAAAAGAGACATGCAAAAAGAGACGGGCAAAAAGAGACATGCAAAAAGAGACATGCAAAAAGAGACATGTAAAAAGAGAAAGGGTGCTGTACTGCAGCGCCAGCTGTGCCATCAGAGACTCTGGGTTCGCGCCCAGGCTCTGTCGTAACCGGCCGCGACCGGGAGGTCCGTGGGGCGACGCACAATTGGCCTAGGGTCGTCCGGGTTAGGGAGGGCTTGGCCGGTAGGGATGTCCTTGTCTCATCGCGCACCAGCGACTCCTGTGGCGGGCCGGGCGCAGTGCGTGCTAACCAAGGTTGCCGGGTGCACGGTGTTTCCTCCGACACATTGGTGCGGCTGGCTTCCGGGTTGGATGCACACTGTGTTAAGAAGCAGTGCGGCTTGGTTGGGTTGTGTATCGGAGGACGCAGGACTTTCAACCTTTGTCTCTCCCGAGCCCGTATGGGAGTTGTAGCGATGAGACAAGATAGTAGCTACTTATTTATACTTACTTATTAAACAATTGGATACCACGAAATTGGGGAGAAAAAAGAAGTGAGAATTGGCAAGAAAGCAAGAGAAAAGTGGAAATCAGAAAGAAAACATGAAGATAGAGAAAGAGAGCATGAAAGAGGGAATAAAAGAGTCAGTCTGCAACAGGAGACTGCAACAGAGACAATGCAACTGAGACGGGGATGCAGGCCATCTAGTGGGTTTGAGCATTAGCACACACACACACACACACACACACAGAAAAACTGACAAACACACATTAGTTATGTATCCAGTAATAGTACAGTACCTACCAAGAGAAGTAGTCATGATGAAGAGACTTTCAGAGGACTATCCCACTGTGTCTGTCTGGAGAAAAACTGAGCTGTACACTGCCACTTCCACAGCTCCCTCTGTCTGTCGTTCTCTCTCGCACTCTCCCTCGCTCCTCTCCTCTCTCTCTCTCTAAAACTCTAAACTTGACTTATCTTTTTTTCTCCTGAATCGCCTTCCTTTGTCTCCTGTGGCTCAGCTGGTCTTGTCCATGTGGAGCTGAAGACTGTCTGCCTCCCTCCCGGCACAAATGAGAGACTCTTTTAAATGAGAGAACTGTATTTTCTCTCCCCCCACTCTATCACTCTCTCACTGCCCCTTTCTCCCCTCTTACTCTCTCTCTCTTCCCTCTTTCGCTCCTCTCTCTGTCTAGATGCTCTATCGTAAGGAAGCAGTGTGAGCTCTGTTTGAACTCCTGTGGTTGGCAGCAGGCTGAATGAAGTCATTTAGGATCTGGAACAGAACAAAACAGAGACTAACCATGTTCCATTCCTCCACTCCCCGTTGGAAAATAGTTCCCTGTTAGCTACAGACTTGTTGTGACACTGCTTGAGTCCGAATTCTCTAGGAGGGAGCGAGGGAGGGAGGAGAGGAATAGGCCCCCTCCCCTTCTCTCTCTTCCCCTTCTTCTCTCTCACTGACCACTCTGCATTGTCTCCTACAATCTGTTTCCTCCAATCAAAAGGCCTTCCTGAAGGTCAGGGGTCGCTTGAGTCCTTTTAAGGCAGTGGAGGGTGTTGAACTCAGGGTTCTATAGCCTCTCTGTCAGGGCATGTGTCACTACTCCCACCATCTGCTGCCCAAACACACATACACACGCACACACGTGTGCACGCACAGGCATACACACAAACAGATGGAGACATACTGACCGTGTTTCCTGCTACGTAAAATCTGATTGTGTTAGAGCTGATCTCATTTTTACTACTAACATATGGTACTCGACTTGTCCTATTTTACTTGTCCTATTCTATCATCACAAGCTCTGCTTGCTGCTCGTCAGTCAGGAGTTACCGTTATGTATCTAACATCATGATCCCTGCTAGTACAGTATGTATCATTTATCTTATTACAGTACTTAGTGAGTTAGGCTCTCCTTTCCCATGTCATTCTACAGCAGCACTACTCTACAGCTGTACTGTTAGCCAGCCTGCCAGTTTAGTAGAGTCTGACACTGGCACAGTCAGTGTAGTCAGCTCAGCTTTCCCCATTGTGACTGTGTCTGTGCCTCGATTTAGGTCGGCCAAAACTATAAATGGCGGTGTTCGTCTTAACAATCTCATTGGAATAAAGACCTCCTCCATTCCTGTCATTATTGAAAGAGATTGCGATAATATCTTACATCTCAAAAAAGGACTACTTAATGTTAGATCCCTCACTTCCAAGTGTACCGCAAAGGTGCAGATGTTACTAACATTTATGACATCAAAACAAAAGACTGCGTTTTTTGTATTTTGAGCTTCTAGTCATGAAATCTATGCAGCCAAACTCAATCACTTTTAATAGTATACAGTGTTCCTCACTGAGTTCCCTGAATTTCTATCGGAGCTTGTAGTCATCGCAGATAATATTCAAATTTTTGATTACTTCAATTTTCACATGGAAAAGTCCACAGACCCACTCCAAAAGGCCTTCGGAGCCATCATCAACTCAGTGGGTTTTGTCCAACATGTCTCCAGACCTACGCATTGCCACAGTCATACCCTGGATCTAGTTTTGTCCCGTGGAATAAATATTTTGGAACTAAATGTTTATCCTCATAATCCTGGACTATTGGACCATCATCTTATAACCTTTGCAATCAAAACAAATCATCTACTCAGACCCCAAGCAAGCCGCACTATAAATTCTCAGACAACCCAAAGATTGCTAGATGCCCTTCCAGACTCCCTCCACCTACCCAAGGACATCGGAGTACAAAAATCAGTTAACCACCTAACCGTGGATCTAAATTTAACCTTGCGTAAAACCCTAGATGCAGTCGCACCTCTAAAAACAAAAAACATTTGTCACAATAAATGATCTCCCTGGTATACAGAAAATACCTGAGCACTGATGCAAGCTTCAAGAAAATTGAAACAGTAATGGTGCGCCACCAAACTGGAAGTCTTCTGACTGGCTTGGAAAGACAGTATGGTGCAATGTCGAGGAGCCTTCACTGCTGCTTGATCAGCCTACTTTTCCAAGCTAATTGAGGAGAATAAAAACAATCCAACATTTATTTTTGATACTGTTGCAAAACCAACTAAAAAGCACAATTTCCCAAAAGAAGATGGCCTTGACTTCAGCAGTGATGAATTCATGAACTTCTTTGACAAAAAGATCATGATCATTAGGAAGCAAATTACAGACTCCTTTTTGAATCTGCGTATTTCTCCAAAACTCACTTGTCCTGGGTCTGCACAGACCTGCCAGGACCTGGGATCAATAGAGACTATCAAGTTTTTTTATCCTGTATCTCTCGACACATTCACAAAAATAGTAATGTCCTCTAAACCTTCCTACTGGCCCCTATTCCAACTAAACTACTGAAAGAGCTACTTCCTGTGCTTGGCCCTCCTATGTTGAACAAAATAAATGGCTTCCTATCCTCCGGATGTGTACCAAACTCACTAAAAGTGGTAGTAACAAAGCCTCTCCTGAAAAAGCCAAACCTTGACCCAGAAAATGTGTAAAAAAAATAATATCAGCTTATATCAAATCTCTCATTCCTCTAAAAAAAAATTGAAATAGCTGTTGCCCATTCACTGCCTTCCTGAAGACAAATAATGTATACAAAACGCTCCAGTCTGGTTTAAGACCCCATCATAGTCCTGAGACTGCACTCATGAAGGTGGTAAATGACCTTTTAATGGCGTCAGACCAAGGCTCTGCATCTGTCCTCGGGGTCCTAGACCTTCGTGCCGCTTTTGACATCATCGATCACCACATTCTTTTGGAGAGATTGGAAACCCTAATTGGTCTACACGGACAAGTTCTTGCCTGGTTTAGATCTTATCTGTCGGAAAGATATCAGTTCATCTCAGTGGGTGGTTTGTCCTGACAAATCATTTGTAAGTTTTAGTGTTCCTCAAGTTTCTGATAGACTCTTGACTAGAACCAAAAAATGTGTTCATATTACTGAAGTGCTAACCTCTGGCTTCCTGTTAAGGCTAGGGCTGATTTCAAGGTCTTACTGCAAACCTACACATCATTACATGGACTTGCTCCTACCTACATATCTCTCCGATTTTGTCCTTCCATACATACAGTACCTACATGTACGCTACGGTCACAAGATGCAGGCCTCCTTATTGTCCCTAGGACTTCTAAGCAAACAGCTGGAGGCAGGGCTTTCTCCTATAGAGATCAATTGTTATGGAATGGTTTGCCTATCTATATGAGAGACGCAGACTCGGGTTCAACCTTTATGTCTTTACTGAAGATTCATCTCTTCAGTATGTCCAATGATTGAGTATAGTCTGACCCAGGGGTGTGAAGGTGAAGAGCGAGGAACTGGAGTGACAAACTGCCCGGCCCTGCCTGGCCATCCCTAGGAGGGGTGTGTCATGTCATGCCAGGCTTTTTTCGCTATACTCGACTTGAGTGGGTTGATTCACTGACGGTGATCTTCCTGTCCGGTTTTGCACACCCTTGGGCTCGTGTGGTGGAAGAGATCTTCATAGGCTATACTCAGCCTTGTCTCAGGGTAGTAAGTTGGTGGTTTGTTGATATCCCTCTAGGGGTGTGGGGGCTGTGCTTTGGCAAAGTGGGTGGGGTTATATCCTGCCTGGTTGGTCCTGTCGGATAGGGCCACAGTGTCCCCCGACTCCCACTGTCTCAGCCTCCAGTATCTATATTGCAATAGTCTATGTGCTGGGTGGCTAGGATCAGACTGTCCTATCTGGTGAAATTCTCCCGTCTTATCTGGTGTCCTGTGTGAATTTAAGTATGCTCCCTCTAATTCTCCCATCTCTCTCTCCCTTCCCTCCCATCCTTTCCTGGAGGACCTGCGCCCTAAGACTGCGCCTCAGGACTACCTGGCCTGATGACTCCCCATCCCTAGTCCACCTGGTCATACTGCTGATCCTGTTCCTGCTGTTTTGCCTGTGGCTATGGAACCCTGACCTGTTCACCAGACATGCTACCTTGTCCGGGACCTTTCTAGGCAGTTTTTCCTAGCCACCGTGCTTCTACATCTGCATTGCTTGCTTATTTGCTGTTTTAGGCTCTGTTTCTGTATAAGCACTTTGTGATCCACACCAGTACTCCACACCAGTACTCCACACCAGTACTCTACACCAGTACTCCACAGCAGTACTCCACACCAGTAATCCACACCAGTACTCTACACCAGTACTCCACACCAGTAATCCACACCAGTACTCTACACCAGTACTCCACACCAGTACTCTACACCAATATTGGATGGATATGGATGATAAACTCCACATTAAGACTAGTAAATACGAATATTCCAGACTCCTGCCCCAGTCAAAGCCCGCATGCACACACACTCCCCTCTCCTTCCCCAATCCCCAGCCCCCATGTAATCGCTCTGGAGGGAGAGAGAGAGAGAGAGAGTGGTGGGAACCTGTGCTGGAGAGGCATGGGTGCAGGGAGGACATGTTTAGGAGTCGTTGCGTCTGGTGTTGCAGTAGTCACTCCCCACATCACAGCAGTGGCTCAGGGTAAAAATGTGATTATGATAATAGCAGTAAACACAATAACTAAAAATCATTAAGTGAAGGAATGTACAATGCCATCCAGGTCCTAATATGGCTGCCGTATTACCTATATGGTGCACTACTTATGACCATGGACCATAGGGCTCTGGTCATAAGCAGTGCATTATAAAGGGTAAAGGGCCATTTGGGATGTGATGGTAAAAGGACCTCACACAACAGTCCTCTCTCAATGCACTCACCTTTTTTTGTCTGGTAAATATATTGACACTAAACAGGCTGTTTTACCCTTTAAAGGTTGTGTTCTGCTGTTATCTTTGTGTTTGATACAAAGCAGAGCGGGAACAGTCTAAACATGAGTCAAGAGGTTTGACATTCATTCTCCTTCTCAGTGAATGGGTTTCAAGAGGTTTGACATTCATTCTCCTTCTCAGTGAATGGGTTTCAAGAGGTTTGACATTCATTCTCCTTCTCAGTGAATGGGTTCCAAGAGGTTTAACATGCATTCTCCTTCTCAGTGAATGGGTTTCAAGAGGTTTGACATTCATTCTCCTTCTCAGTGAATGGGTTTCAAGAGGTTTGACATTCATTCTCCTTCTCAGTGAATGGGTTTCAAGAGGTTTGACATTCATTCTCCTTCTCAGTGAATGAGTTTCAAGAGGTTTGACATTCATTCTCCTTCTCAGTGAATGGGTTTCAAGAGGTTTGACATTCATTCTCCTTCTCAGTGAATGGGTTCCAAGAGGTTTGACATTCATTCTCCTTCTCAGTGAATGGGTTTCAAGAGGTTTGACATTCATTCTCCTTCTCAGTGAATGGGTTTCAAGAGGTTTGACATTCATTCTCCTTCTCAGTGAATGGGTTCCAAGAGGTTTGACATTCATTCTCCTTCTCAGTGAATGGGTTCCAAGAGGTTTGACATTCATTCTCCTTCTCAGTGAATGGGTTTCAAGAGGTTTGACATTCATTCTCCTTCTCAGTGAATGGGTTTCAAGAGGTTTGACATTCATTCTCCTTCTCAGTGAATGGGTTCCAGGGCCTGCTGCCTTGCCTTGTGAAGGTCACTGTTAGTCTGTATTAGACAGGGTCATGACTGATGTAGCCTAATTCAGGACTAACTGAAAGGTAAAAGGACTGAAAGGTGAATGCCTACTCTCGCACGAACGCAACCACCCTCCCTCTCTCTCTCTCTCTCTCACAGACACACACACACAGACACACACACAGCTAGAGTCTATTGAGTAAAAATGTGGTGGATATAAACGGCAGTATGAAGTCGACTGTTTACTTTGACCAAATTCCTTTTCAAAACAATGATAAAGCTTATGTACACACACACACACACACACACACACACACACACACACACACACACACACACACACACACACACACACACACACACACACACACACACACACACACACACACACACACAGATTCCCTGCAGGATGTGTACCCTAGTGGTTTCTACAGGAAGTCAAACCAGCTACACCAACGATTATATATTATATTGACAAGATAGTTCAGTGACCGCTCTAACAATGAAAATACATGTCCTCAAAAATGGAAGGCAGGCAGCAGGAGGCGAGATCAGTTCGGACCATTCTAGCCAATGAGAGAGCAGATACGTGTGTGAACAACATGCACAGCTCCGATATAAAGTAGTTTTTTTTCTCCAAAGTTGCCAAAATCCCAAGTGCGTCCACTTATATCAGTGCATTCGTAACAACATAAGCATTAGGAAACGCCTACTCAATTAAATAAGCCTCACATAGCAAACTAGAAATTCCATTTTTGTTGACCAAATTAGACACTCTCTCAATTCCGTGGTCTTATTTTCGTTGACAGATTTTGGGCGGAGTAAACTCTCTCGCTTCGCCTCTTCCTCTCTGGCTACACTCAGCCCATCTCA